>NW_025728455.1:0-185000 GCF_021461385.2 Schistocerca piceifrons | reverse complement strand
TATGAGAATTCAGTGTGTAAATAATAGGATACTGAAGTACACAGGAATGGAACGGGAATTTTAACTTCTTTGAGGCTCTAGACAATGCAATAATAAATGGCAATCACGAAATATTCACATTTGTCTGCGCAATCCATGAGACAGGAGTCATAACAACAGACTGCCAGAGAAACACCATCCAGGCACTACAGAAGCAACCAAGCACCTATAAGTGCAATAGCTAAACAGCTCATGAATAGAACTTATTGAAAAAATAACAACAACATGCAGAAGAAAGGGAGACGAAGGTGACAATCTGTTTGAGAAAACTGAATTTGGAGTAAAGGATCGAGGGATAGTGGAAGGGATGTTCAAGAAAAATCAAGAGATCTTTATTGGATTTGCAGATCTTTACATGACATTTGACAACATGAAACAGTGAAAGCGCATGAAATTTTTAAAAGGTACATATAAGATATATGGAACAGCAGGTAACATAGAATATGTACAATAATGAACAAGAATTGGTATTCTGAATTAAAGATGGTTAAAGATAAGGATGCAGGTAATCTCCACAAATGTTCAGATGAACACTTAAGAAACATTGGTGGAACTGAAGAAACTTATAGCAATTTAATTAAAACTGAAAGTGAAAAGGATATCATTTATAAAATTCACTGGTGATATTTCTGTGTTCACTGAAAGTCAAACTGAATCACCAGAATTGGTGAATGTAATAAACAGTTGAATGAGTACCAAATCAGGATTAATGAATGGAAGAAAGAGGAAAGTATTGGGGTGTGGCAGAAATAACATTGGTGGCAAAGTTAACAGAATTAAGGACCACACAGTAGACCACTTGTAGGGACTCTGGTACACTTGATGCTAATTTACACTGAGGGTCAAAGCACGGTTGTTATAAGAAGTAATGTAGCATGGAATAACAGGAGATTCCTCGCAAAACAGTTACTAATATCACAGATAGGCCTTAATTTGTGTTAGACATACCTGAATGTATGCTTGGAGCATAGTACTGCATAAAAATTAATCATGGATTATGGAAAAACAAGAGGGGAATCGGAGCATTGTAAATGCGGTGCTATTGATGGATGTTTAAACTAGGTGAACTCATAACAGAAGAACTATCGAACATCTCTCAGAATAGGTGAGGATAGTGTGATATGAAGAAAACTGTGACAAGTACAAGGGTCAGCAGAGTAAGTTATATTTGAAGGCATCAGGGAATAACTGCTGTGGAACTAGAGGTGGTTGCTGAGGTTAAAAACTGTAGGGAAAGACAGAGATAGGAATGCACGTAATTGTGGACTCTGGGAGCTCATGGCACTGCAAATCTGCTGCTCAGACAGACAGGCACATTGTCAACAGAAGGCAGAGTTTCCCCTTTGCATGTCTGTGGTTACCGAGACTGGCTGTTACAGCAGAGTACAGTGGGGCAACCAAGGTGGTCCACACCCTGGCAAGCTGAGGCTCTGCTGACGTTTGCTTCTGTTTGGTGATTGCCGAGTATATTTCTTGTGACTAACAGAAACTTTATAGCAAATCACTGGGTTCTTTCTCCTCTCTCATTCCTGACAAGCACCAAAAATGGTCTCATAAATGTGTGTGTGTATGAGTCTGACCTCTACTAGGCCATTACAATACATCTAAAGTAATAGACATTTATCTCATCTGACAGTTTACACATTCAGTGCACTCATACTCTCCCCATCACTAAATTTTCTGGGCATGACATTGTCTGAATTATTGAAACTTCCTGGCAGATTAAAACTGCGTGCCGGACCGAGACTCTAACTCGGGACCTTCGCCTTTCGTGGGCAATTGCTCTACCAACTGAGCTACCCAAGCACGGCTCTCATTCTGGAAACCTCCCCCAGGCTGTCGCTAGGCCGTGTCTCCGCAATATCCTTTCTTTCAGGAGTGCTAGTTCTGCAAGGTTCGCAGGAGAGCTTCTGTAAAGTTTGGAGGGTAGGAGCCGAGGTACTGGCAAAAGTAAAGCTGTGAGGACGGGGCTTGACTCTTGCTTCGGTAGCTCAGATGGTAGAGCACTTGCCCACTAAAGGCAAAGATCCCGAGTTTAAGTCTCGGTCCAGCAGACAGTTTTAATCTGCCAGGAAGTTTCATATCGGCCACACTCCGCTGCAGAGTGAATGTCTGTCTGAATTATTGTTGGCATTGGTTTGCTGGTCTTGGTGAATAAGACACTGAACTGTTGACAATAACTATTTTTCCTACCAACCTATTCTTAACTAACCTCTCTCCCATGATACTATGATCTAGTCATGGGGATACCACCTCTGATTGTATGTTTTGATTTTATTCCCAGTTCACTTTGCTGACCCTCATTAAATCTAGACTGAGCATTTACACTTTGCTTTTCAGTGTTTATATCTTACCTACCATATAATGGTGTGTGTGTGTGTGTGTGTGTGTGTGTGTGTGTGTTTTGAGGGAACTCACCGCATTTGAGAGACAGTGGCCTCATCAGGTCGAGGAGTTGTGGGCCGCGCAGCAGCAGGTGTCTGGTGAGGTGCGCTGGCAGAGGTGGCGGTGGCAGCGGTGGTGGTGGCGGTTCTGGTTGTGGTTGTGGTGCTGGTGGTGGTGGTCCTCGGCTCTGTAACGACTGGTGCACTGCACATACAGAGAGGCAGGGTGTGAGCTGGCTGGGCGTGTCCTCGTGGGGATGTGGAGGTGGCTCACTATGGCCAGCACTGCTGAGGGACCATCCACACTGGGGATAGGGCTGCAGTTAATACAAATGAATTACCAGTAAGCTAAGCTAATAACAATCAATCGTACCATCCGAGCTTTCCATGGCAGTCGCTCAACCCCATACAACAGGTAGTTCAAATCTAGGTGCAGCCAGAAGGTACATACAACGCCCAATACTTGCACAAAACAATTACAGAATTACTGGACACGTTAGCTCAGGTGCTATCGCCATCAAAACTATCCAAACGGCCTGAATTCCACTCCACCTAAATTGTATGATGATGATGATGATGAAGTGCCATATTCCTTGACAGAGTGTAGGGGGACGACGAATGCACCCACATAATGTTACTGTCTTGCAGTTCCTCTGATCTCTTTTCGATATGGGCATTTCATGCTACAAAATGATTATTACAAGACCCCACTTGAAGCAACTGATTTGTAACACTGAGTCCACAATCAGACTAATATCACGATAATGTGAATATCGAAACCTGTTATAATTAGATGGCAGCTTGTAAACTCAAGTTTATTGCAATAAATGACTTTTGGAAACTAAGTTTCAACTTGAAATTAAGTGACGAAAACATTTGTATTAAGACTACCATCCAGGATTCCAATTGAGCACCTATTGTCTCTGTTAACTAAGTACGAAAGATCTTAAATATCATTTCAGCCACATGTAAGCATGTGTGTGTGGGTGCATGTTGAAATGTTGAAATGACTTGGCATTGTGTTCGATGATTCAAACCTAGCAACTAATAGGATTGTTAACTAAGTGCAATAATACAATACATATCCAAATATAGCAAAATGAGAATCTGAACTGTCGAGAAAAAGTATTTTGTTCCTTTACTGGGATCTGAATCCACCACCTCTCATTGTTTTCTAACCACAAATACATGTTAAAAATTTGCTTAGTTTTGCTGTAGCAGGATGTGCCAATATATGAACTGGAAATAACCTAACAGAACATTCTGTGTAGGTTGGGAATCTATCCCCGCGTGCTGCATGCACCATCGTTGTTGACTGCACACAAGATGATGTTGATTATCGAATTCTTTTTTGCCACTTGCTAGGAGGTACATGTTTTAACTTTTCAAGCAATCATTTAAAGTTGTGTGTGACAGACTTGAAATAGACACCAGCTGTCATAGCTGACAAGACATGCAGAGGCGATAAAAATCAAAATTGCTTTTCCCCTCTGGTTTTATGTGCACGACACAATGAAAATCTTTGCGGACAACCATGAATACAATGGATGCTAATAAATATGGACATATCCGTGGGAAGAATTTCTTAACACAAAAGAGCTTCATTACACCAGATGTGTACTGTTACATTCTGAGGACTCACATTAGCCTTTGATTTTACGTTTTTTGTCAGGACCAAACATTTTTGTTTTATGAAGGTAAAGTCAAATAGTTCAAATGTCCATCCAACCATCCTGTTTTAAGTTTTCCTTTATTTTCTTAAACTAAGCAATGCAAATACTGTGACCATTCCTTTGAAATGGCACGATCTATTTCCTTTCTAACATTTAAGAGCTGTAGATTCTACTTTGTCTCTAATGGTCTTGCAGTCGATGGGATGTTTGACGCTTAATTACTTCTTTCTTTCTTCCTCCTCAACATTTCCTATTGAATTAAAGTGCCGCATGATGGCTAATTGGTCACATTTCATGACATTTGGCAGTAATCGATTGAGCCATACTGGTAAACCACCACATCAAAACAAACCAACTGCAAATGAAAAAATTGTTTCCTGACGTAATTTCTTTGACACACTTACCACATACACGCACAAAATAATACAACAGAACAAACACATTTCCAGAATACAAAAGGACTCACAAGCTGAAAACTTACAAACACACACTGACAACACCACACAGAAAAGAACCAGATGGTACACCATGACCTACACACATAAGCAGAGCCAAAATAAAAAAATACCACACACACACACACACACACACACACACACACACACACACACACACACACACACACGCGCGCGCGTACACACACACGCGCGTACACACACACGCGCGTACACAAACAGATCACAGATACTTCAATAATTACACTCTAAAGTTTCGCAATAACATTCGATCTTTGGTAAAAACATTTGACAGTCAGCAACAGAAACCAAAACATTGCACTGAAACAATCTTTCAGTTCATAGTGCTGTGGAGTGTGGGAAAAAACTGCAAATTGTCATTCATAAGAAGAACACCACCAAAAATGCAATGGGAGTGTAATATGTAAGAAATTGTCCACACAACCTGTAAGTACAGTTCAAAACATTACTACTTAATAGGAAATACCAACCACCAGAACTGTTTATAACCTATAGGCACAGTGACAAAAATGTAAATTAAATAGCTAACATATGTTCATATTCCAGGCCATTGATAACGCCTTGCAGAAAATAAACTTTAAAACGCGTATGGCACTAAAATTGTGTTTTATTCAGTTGCTGTCAGATGGTCCATAAGTAAAAATTATCAATATACTGTGATGCACAAAATACTTCATGCAGCATTTTCGAAGGTTTAAACAACAATCCTTATGACCTTCAAGTGTACAATATTCAATAAGTCACTCAAAGATTATTTTATAGCTACAAATAAAAAATTATGATTGATAAATATACTTATTCCAACCTGCATGACAACACGTCAGACAAAAGTCTATGATATTATGCATGAATCTACTTGTTTCAGTTAAATTATGGGTGGTCCTTTTAGGCTACATGCATCAATGTAGTATGCTACATGAGGAAAAATTATGGACTTTCTTACGCACTTGCAAGGTACATTTTTAGGCCCCCTTTTTCCACATGGAATTTATATGGAGGGATTATCTGTGCTACATAAGCTACATTTACTGAAGACAAGCCTCATCTTTGCCAAGATTGACGGCGTTAATAATAACATAAGAAATTATAATAATGAATGATCTCTTCAAAAAACTATTATAGTGGATAAACATGGCTGCTTAGTAGCTTAATACCACTTCAAAGTAAAAAATAAATTCCTTCTGAGATTATAATAAAGGGAAACCACTTCAAGAATAACAATGGATGCATTCTCAAACAACAGTCACTGCCTATGATTGACTTCCTTATATATCAAATGCATCTCTTCTTTTAGTAAAATTATAAGCCTCTATCACAATAATAAAGAACTAGAAAATAATTAACGTTCCTTGACACAATGCCACACTACTGCAGTTATAAATGTGACAATGATCCCTGGAGAACATTGTGGAAGTTTGATTGATACTTGTCGCTGAGTTTATTTTGTACGATCTAGTGTTGGTGTAACTTAAACTCTTACAAGATCACAGCAGCTCAGGTGGGAGAAAACACTTCCTGCACAAATTTCTGTAGCCTACAATAATGCCAGTAGTGCAGCTGACAATTATGTGATTTTATTTCAGTGATTACAAAAACAACTCTAAAGTACACATTAGGTAGCTGAGGCAACTAGTGGCCATTGATATGGATTAACAAGGAAAAAAATGTTTTGTAAAGGTTGTAATGAACCTCGAGGGAAACAGAACACTCATCCAGTGAGGAGCATCCTTCGTTAAAGGCAAAACAGTGGCACTGCATTGAAAGTAGTTTGGTGGTCTGTTAAAAATGCTCTACCTTCATTTTCTTAAGCTCTGTGTTCGAGTCACTGATCAGCCAAACACTTAACAAGTATTAACAGACCCTCTTTGCCTCCGGTGACTTCTGTTGAACAACATAAGGTTCCACTTTCCTTCCTAATCTACAATAAAGCCGACGGTCATTCACTATCTGCTGGAGGAGAGTCGGTGTATGTTGGGCCATGACAGAGGCAGACGTCCGGCTAGTGGAAGCTCACCATTAACCTTTCTTGCACCAGAAATTTTATTTCATTCCTGAAACAATTGTCATGTAAAGTCACGGCAAACTTATTTGAACTTGCAATATTGAAAATGTTGGTGCTGAACTGGGAATCTAACTCGGATATCTCTTTCTGCCATTTTGAACACTTTTCGGACAATACAGTTCCATCGTTTTGTTGGGTCCCTAACATTCCATAGTTATCCAGGTTTCAAAGAAAGGGGAAGGTCTGGTTTTAAATACTGGTTGGGTACAAAAATTTTCACTGTGTGATTTCAAGTTGTAGCATTCGCACTGCAAGTAATATGTGGAAAGCAATAATGATTTTTAGCATTTGTGCTTGCAACGTCAACAATAACAATTGGTGCCAATTTTGACTATGAAACAGGCAGAGAACGTTTTATCCTATTATTTCAGATTTATAAATTTCACTCCTAGTGGCTGGTGGATAAGTATTTGACAGGTGTGTAGCCAGTGGTGATAGCATATACAGGGTTAAGAGTCCCAGTCAGCACAGAACTTTTCCTCGCATAATTTCTAGTTCAGGCATGAGCATATTTCACTGGTGGTGAAATAAACCGACGCTGTGTATCTATATGTGGCTAGAAAACAACATGATATATGCTGGGTTCGAAACGCAGCGGGGGAATACTTTGTTGTATAATCATTTCAGTTTCATCATCCCTCTAGCGGTGAAAAATTTTGATACATAAAATTATAACATTTTATTGTGCTTCATTCACAATCCCTGCCCAAAACAAAACTTTATGCCCCATCATATCAAGTTTGAAAAAGTGCATATGATGTTACATGTGGTTAAAATGATAGTTAAGATCTGTAGTGACCGGATTGGAGTCCTGGATCCCAGTCCATTACAAAAGCATGTAGTCTGAAGCTGAATCTTGCTTTTTGAAATGTCATTTATTGTAATTAACTTGAGTTTACAAGCACTGAGGACCACCATCTCTGGTAAAGGGATTTCTGATATTTACATTACTGTGGTATTGGTTTTCATATGGACGATAATAGACAAAGTGCAAGAAAGTTATGTGGCTGCGAACAAACCAGGTGGAATGCACTTCAGGAAATTTGGCTGCTTCTGAGCATGGTAACACACGCATATAAATTTGACAGGCACGACACTCGTCTGATTGTGAAACATTTCGATTGTAATTAATGTGATACTTTGATCATCAGACATCGTTCAAAGCCTGTTTTAAAAACTGGTCTTTGAAAGGTACAGGTAACTAAATGGTTGACAGCGTGTTTCAAATTGAGCTGGAGAAGGAATTCAGTACAGCGGATAGTAAGGCACGGTGAAACCCATGATTTGACAACAGAAAGAGGCTGTGGTTGTGCAACAGTTACATGTCATAACAGTATTACCACATTCATCTAAATTTCATTCATTAAATACGGTTGACAGGAATTTAAGTATTTTTCAAGTGAGCATCCTCACCTTGTAAGCACACATGAAACCATGGGGTAGTTAAAGTAAGCTGTGTCATTCCCCAGTGATGGAAAAACACACACTACTGTGTGTGTGTGTGTGTGTGTGTGTGTGTGTGTGTGTGTGTGTGTGTGTGGGGAAGGGGGGTGGTGGGGGGGGTGATTAGCAATGTTTGTGATTGATGATGTAAGTTGTGCTGTGAACTTGCTACTGAAATAAAATTATGTTTGTCCTCCACATACAGTAGGTATGAATGGTAAATTCCGTAAGAATTTGATGTCTATCTAGAAGGGCTGGCATGGATACAAGGGGGAGTAGGATGAACATGGGATAGTGAGACATCCTCCCCAAAAAATGGGAAAACACTATATCACTTCACTGTGTGAAGTGGACACTGTATGAAGTAAAAAATAATTCTGCTTACACCTGGTTTTATACATCTTATTTTAATTATTGTTAAAATCATAGGCACCTGTGGTGTATAAAATTTGAGTGTGACACTATGTATAATTTTGAGAGGTTGGGGGGGGCGGGGGTGGAATCAGTGAAAGACAGAGACAGTTCCAGAACCAAACTTTGTGTATCTGTCTGTAACTGACACCCAATAGTGTGGGAAGTATGAGGCAGTGAACTAGGTGAAGATCACGACAAGAATCTATTATACATCATCAAGAGAATTTTTAAAATATACACAAAGATTACTGCTAGTAAAAAGATTCCCGTTAACAAAAATTTTTTCAAACATAAGTGCTTGAGTCATTTCCCACAGCGTGCATAACGAGTTTGGAATAATATAATGCTTTAAATTTTTTTCAAGAATGTAAACAATTGTAATATGTTTGTTGTTTAAACAAGGAATTTTGATGTTAATCTTTATTGAATAAAAGAGAAAGACACTGAATGATTTACAACACTGGCTCTATGTTCATTACAATTGGTTCAGGGAATGCACAGTGTCATCTCGAGCACAAGATTTCTGATATGTCAAATAGCATATAAAATAGTACTTCATCATCATCATCATCATCATCATCTAAGACTGATTATGCCTTTCAGTGTTCAGTCTGGAGCATAGCCCCCCTTATACAGTTCCTCCATGATCCCCTATTCGGTGCTAACATTGGTGCCTCTTCTGATGTTAAACCTATTACTTCAAAATCATTCTTAACCGAATCCAGGTACCTTCTCCTCAGTCTGCCCCGACTCCTCCTACCCTCTACTGCTGAATCCATGAGTCTCTTGGGTAACCTTGCTTCTCCCATGCGTGTAACATGACCCCACCATCTAAGCCTGTTCGCCCTGACTGCTACATCTATAGAGTTCATTCCCAGTTTTTCTTTGATTTCCTCATTGTGGACACCCTCCTGCCATTGTTCCCATCTACTAGTACCTGCAATCATCCTTCATATCCGTAACAACCTTGTTGGTAAGGTAACCTGAATCCACCCAGCTTTCGCTCCCATACAACAAAGTTGGTCGAAAGATTGAACGGTGCACAGATAACTTAGTCTTGGTACTGACTTCCTTCTTGCAGAAGAGAGTAGATCGTAGCTGAGCGCTCACTGCATTAGCTTTGCTACACCTCGCTTCCAGTTCTTTCACTATGTTGCCATCCTGTGAGAATATGCATCCTAAGTACTTGAAACCGTCCACCTGTTCTAACTTTGTTCCTCCTATTTGGCACTCAATCCGTTTATATTTCTTTCCCACTGACATTACTTTCGTTTTGGAGATGCTAATCTTCATACCATAGTCCCTACATTTCTGATCTAGCTCTGAAATATTACTCTGCAAACTTTCAATCGAATCTGCCATCACAACTAAGTCATCCGCATATGCAAGACTGCTTATTTTGTGTTCACATATCTTAATCTCACCCAGACAGTCTATTGTTTTCAACATATGATCCATAAATAATATGAACAACAGTGGAGACACGTTGCAGCCTTGTCTTACCCCTGAAACTACTCTGAACCATGAACTCAACTTACCGTCAACTCTAACTGCTGCCTGACTATCCATGTAAAGACTTTTAATTGCTTGCAAATGTTTGCCTCCTATTCCATAATCATGTAGAACAGACAATAACTTCCTCCTAGGAACCCGGTCATATGCCTTTTCTAGATCTATAGAGCATAGATACAATTCCCTGTTCCACTCATAACATTTCTCCATTATTTGCCGTAAGCTAAAGATCTGGTCCTGACAACCTCTAAGAGGCCTAAACCCACACTGATTTTCATCCAATTGCTCCTCAACTAATACTCGCACTTTCCTTTCAACAATACCTGAGAAGATTTTACCCACAACGCTGATTAAAGAGATACCTCTGTAGTTGTTACAATATTTTCTGTTTCCATGTTTAAAGATTGGTGTGATTACTGCTTTTGTCCAGTCTGATGGAACCAGTCCCGACTCCCAGGCCATTTCAATTATCCTGTGTAGCCATTTAAGACCTGACATTCCACTGTATTTGATGAGTTCCGACTTAATTTCATCCACCCCAGCTGCTTTATTGCACTGCAATCTATTGACCATTTTCTCCACTTCCTCAAACGTGATCCTATTTCCATCATCATTCCTATCCCATTCTACCTCGAAATCTGAAACATTACTGATCGTATTTTCACCTACATTGAGCAACTCTTCAAAATATTCCCACCATCTGCCCAAGGCATCCACAGGATTCACCAGCAGTTTTCCTGACCTGTCCAAAATACTTGTCATTTCCTTCTTACCTGCCTTTCGAAGACTGCTAATTACACTCCAGAATGGTTTTCCAGCAGCTTGACCCAATGTCTCCAACCTGTTTCGAAAGTCTTCCCAAGATTTCTTCTTGGATGCTGCAATTATCTGTTTGGCTTTGTTTCTTTCTCCAACATAACTTTCTCTGTCTACCTGAGTTCTAGTATGTAGCCATTTTTTATACGCCTTCTTTTTCCTTTTACAGGCTGCCTTGACTGTGTCATTCCACCAAGCTGTTTGCTTCCTCCTACTTTTACACACTACTGTTCCAAGACACTCTTTAGCCACTGTGTCCCTGTACCTTGTCCATTCCTTTTCCAATGACTGTAACTGACTACATTCAACTAACTGGTACCTTTCTGAGATCGCTGTTATGTACTTTTGCTTGATTTCCTTATCCTGAAGTTTCTCCACTCTTATCCTCCTGCATATGGACCTGACCTCCCGCACTTTCGGCCTCGCAATCCCAATTTCACTGAAGATTAAATAATGATCAGTGTCATCAAAGAATCCCCTGAATACACGTGTGTCCCTCACAGCCTTCCTGAATTCCTGATCTGTTATTATATAGTCAATGACAGATCTGGTTCCCCTGCCTTCTCAAGTATACCGGTGAATGTTCTTATGTTTAAAAAAGGAGTTTGTGATTACTAAGAGTTGTTTCCCGTTCCTGTTGGCCTCCATATCTTCTCCAAATTTACCCATAACCTTTTCATAACCTTCTGTTCGATTTCCAATCCTGGCGTTAAAATCGCCCATGAGCAGAACACTGAAATACTACATAAGTATTAAAATCTAAATGAAAAATAAATGATCATTTATCAGTGTTAGTGGCTATTAGACTTGTATGAACATATGTAACTGTAAGATGGTGCAGAAAAATGGTAACTCTGGTCGCACAGCCACTTTAAGCGTCACAGACTATCAGAGATGGAACAGCAACAACAATGGATGGGATAGATTATGTCATAAGGTGTGCCACAGGAGAATGGAAGCCTGTAGTGTTCACTGGGTGGCTATAGTAAAGCCATAGATCCACTGAAACACACACACACACACACACACACACACACACACACACACACACACACACACACACACACACAGGGGTGGACACCTGTTCGTCGAATACACAGTAAGGCACGGTATTCTGTGTGTCACAGATGGGAACGTATCAAAGCACTGCGTGAGCTTTATGTAATGCTGAGTACAGAGGCGAACAAAATGAGGTGGGAAGACTCAATTTTATGGGACCAGCTGGAACTGCTGGTAGGTCTGGCCTGTGATCCTGCAAGGTGGTCTCAGGCTGCAAGAGGTGAGAGCAGACAGACACTGGGGCACCGATGCTTACTTCACCTGGTTTTCTGAACATCTTCCATACAAGCCCTCACAGCAGAGCATTCTTTTATATTATGTGCCTTTAGAGCAATTAACATCTTCCGTGTACTGTCTGGATTTGGAGAGAACTAAGAATTATCTTGGAATAGTTACTGGCATATGGCTTGCACGTGGAAAGAAAGTGACAGACAACTACGTAAGAGCCAAAGCTGTAATACTAAGGTGTGAATAGTGATTACTCCGATAGTCTCCTTTACTACACAAAGAAAATTCCACAGGTCAACATCAGCAATATAAAATTGTAGACAAGTTGCCGCCCTCCTCTACTCATTCTGCAGTACACTACCTTTCTCGAGGTGTCGGCTGTAAGTGACTTACTCGGTCATCATCTTTATGCAGTGTGACACTATTCAAAGGTGTCTCATTGTCATCAGCCACAGAGGCAATGGGCAACTTTAGAGACTACTTTATGGGAACAGGCCTACAGCAACCAGTACAGGCTGCCGGTTGCAAACTACACCCGTCACTGTGTCGGAGCCTGTGCTGGGCAATACAGCTTTGTGTCCACAGCAGTCTGGGACATGCTCTATTCACACAGTGAGTGTACCCTCTGTCATGACAGTTGATGCTAAAACCTAAACAACCACTTTCTGTATACATGTAGTTTAATATAATGCCTACAAACTGGCTCTGTGATGATCTTTGTTAGCTAACATACCTGGTAATGAACACTGTTCAGTTTAGGGGTTCACTGAAACTGCTACACGAGGGTAATGATAGCATTGTGAGCTATGGTGAAATGACTGTCTATGATGGTGTATTTTACAGCAGACACACATCTACGAAAATTCAGTGGGAAAAATTATACAGTTGGAAATACACACACCTAGAACCGAGAGACACGAATCAGTGGGTTGTCTCACACTTACCTGGTTTGTGGTGGTGGATCGTACAGCAACCGGCTCACTTCGATCAAGTCTTCCGGCTGCTTCCGCATCGCATCTGCCCACCCCTGAGTGGCCATCACCTCGTGGGTACGTGCCTTAATAAATTCGATGGCGGTTCGCCTGAGGTCACTGCAGGAGTGGCGGACTGCGAGGACGGCTGCGGCCGCCGCGGTCTCCACGGTCAGCTGAGCGGCCACCTGCCGCTCGCACTCCGCCTTCAGCCCCGATGCCCCGTACTTATCCGCTGCAGTCAGCAGCTGGGGGGCCGTGCCGGGCAGCTGGGGGGCCCGCAGAGTGTACAGGTAGGAGACCAGCTGCCTCAGCACCGGGCCCCCGATGTCGGCAATCCTCACCACGCCAGTGCAGGCCTCGAGGGTGTCGTGGGCGAACATTGCCGCGAACACAGGGCTCCTATCTGCGAGGACGGCCCTGTGCACCACCAGCCGAGTGTCACCTGCCTCGAGTATCACCATGGCGTCGTCCCCGGCGTCCAGGAGTGCACCCAGGTCCACAGCCACCGTCTCTGTGATGCCCTTAACTGCTTCCATTGCGGACGATTCTGAAACACGGCAACACGGAGCAGCCCTTTCAGCATACAGGTGACTGACGATACTTCTACGAGTGACAGCCACACCTGTCTCCAGCGACATTTGATAAATACAGTGTGAGTCACTTAACATTACCGCTGGATATATTTCGTAAACCACATCAAGTACTGACGAATCGATTCCACAGACCGAACGTGAGGAGAGGGGCTAGTGTAATTGGTTACTACAAACCATAAAAAAATGCACGGAAGTATGTTTTTTAACATAAACCTACATTTTTTAGATGGAATCCCGTTAGTTTTGTTAGCACATTTGAACATACAAACAAATACGTAATCAGTGCCGTTTGTTGCATTCTAAAATGTTAATTACATCCACAGATATTTTAACCTAAACTTGACGCTTTAGTACCACTCCTATGCTGTTCGATCGTGTGTATCGGAGAGCACCGAATTACGTAGGGATCCAAAGGGAACGGTGATGGACCTTAGGTACAGAAGAGACTGGAACAGCACATTACGTCCACATGCTAACACCTTTTTATTGGTCTTTTTCACTGACGCACATGTACATTACCATGAGGGGTGAGGTACACGTACACACGTGGTCTCCATTTTCAATTGCGAAGTGGAATAGGGGTGTCCCGACATGTCAGGCCAATAGATGTTCAATGTGGTGGACATCATTTGCTGCACACAATTGCAATCTCTGGCGTAATGAATGTCGTACACGCCGCAGTACATCTGGTGTAATGTCGCCGCAGGCTGCCACAATACGTTGTTTCGTATCCTCTGGGGTTGTAGGCACATCACAGTACACATTCTCCTTTAACGTACCGTACAGAAAGAAGTCCAGAGGTGTAAGATCAGAAGAACGGGCTGGCCAACTTATGCGTCCTCCACGTCCTATGAAACGCCCGTCGAACATCCTGTCAAGGGTCAGCCTAGTGTCAATTGCAGAATGTGCAGGTGCACCATCATGCTGATACCACACACGTCGACGCGTTTCCAGTGGGACATTTTCGAGGAACGTTGGCAGATCATTCTGTAGAAAACCGATGTATGTTGCAGCTGTTTGGGCCCCTGCAATTAAGTGAGGACAATGTTTCAAGCGTCAACTTTAGGTTACAACATCTCTGGATGTAATTAACATTTTAGAATGCAATAAACGGCACTGATTACGTATTTGTTTATATGTTCAGATGTGCTAACAAAACTAACGTGGTTCCATTTAAAGAAACGTAGGTTTGTGTTAAAAAACATACTTCCGTGCATTTTTGTATGGTTTGTATTAAACAATTACACTAGCCCCTCTCCGCACGTTCGGTCTGTGGAATCGGTTCGTCAGTATTTGATGTGGTTTACGAAATATATCCAGCGGTAACGTTAGGTGACTCACCCTGTACAGTCCATCCTTAGTCGGTTCCAGCAGTATCACACCCTTTCTGTCTGACTGATGCCATTGGTGAATAACAGCAAATCTTTAATAATACCATTTTCCAGCTTTACCTTTTCTTTCAGCATATTTCATTTGGAGAACAAGCTCCAGAAGCGGCAAGGACATTATTTCCATCATTTTTTTCTACAGTGCAATGTTATTTGGTATGGAAATGGTTTGAAATAGACTTCTACCAAAATACTAAATAGGCTGTACAGAACTACAGTATTACTTTATTCAACGAGATGTTCTCTTTACTTCTCCTGTTAACAACACTGTTTTATGACCTGAATCTGTATTATTCGTCATTTAACAAGCAGTCATGCGTGTACCCTTGCAGGAGTTGTTTCACACAGGGGATGAAGCCTGTGTGTCGGGAGACTGACTCGTGCGTTCACAGTGAAAGGTCGTGAAGTGGGTTCAGTGAAGTGGGTTCAGTCGAGTGGTAGTTCAAATTGTCATCCACCAGGGTACAGTAGCGGACAGACACATTCAAGAAACAGTCAAGGGAATGTTTTTGTGAATTGTAATGTTTATTTCTTGAAGGATTTTTCTTTTATTTTTGTACAGTTTTGTGTATGTCTTTAGTAGTGTGGATGATGCGTGAATGTGGTCTAAAGTAAATATGTAGATCATTGTTATAGTGACAAACGCCGTAAGAAGTAACGTGAGAAATTTTTAATACACTGTGAATGAAGACGGGGAATTTTGTATTATAGTGTGTCAAGTAAGTTTATGGTAAAGGGAAGCTAATTTCAGTGTAAATGAAAACAGTTAATAATGTAAAGTATAAATAAAGTATCAGAATGTTAAATATTTTGGAAAAAAGTACAGTTCGAGAGTGTGTTGTTTATTGATTTGTTAGTCATGAAAAAAGCGCGCTAACACAGGAGAATAATATTTTTGTATTGGCCTTAATGTAGACTGAGCAATCAGAACAGAGTATTCTTCACGCATCTCTTCTCTTGCAAATGGAGAACGCTTACACCAATCTAAGTAGTCAGAGCAATACCTTTCAATGGTACGGTCGTGTGTAGTATGAGCTCCGAAGGAAGTTATTGTTTGCCAGTTTCATGTCTACATGTGCTACATGTCTCAAAAGTGCTTTACAGTGAAGGCAAACAAATTCATTCCTTATTTTTTTTTTGTTCTAGAAAGTACGGATTTTTTAAGTAGTTTTGTGTATGAGAAAAGACAAATTCAGCGTGGCATATTGAGCAGATCGGTGACCAAAAATTTTAGTATATTAGACATCGATAAACTTAATAGTGTGGCCAGCATTTTCGTTTAAGAACAATCCTTGCTTAGTAACTGTTCATATTTCAGGAAATCCGTTACCATAGACTTGGTAACGTGATTTAAAGGGGTCTGCACATGACTTAGGATTAGCAAGGGCTTGGCAGCTAACTTTTAATTCTAAACTTCAGAATATAGTTAAGGCCCTTTCCCGACTCTTAGAATGTTACGCTGTATGCAGCCTGGTGCGAGTCTCTGGGGGTCTCTGTGTTTGTTCGGCCACCATCATTGCCTGTCGGTTTCACCGCCGCGCAAACCGACAAATTCGAGTGAAACAGGAGGTCTTTCTCCTACCGACCGAACAACCCCAAACGGGATCATCTCCCTGTCAGTTCACTTCATTTTTAGGGTTCCAGGCCAGGCGCAAATTGAGACGCGTATAGTGCGTGTGGCGCGACGCAGCGCGCGTTTTCCTAACTTCAGGTTCAAATGGGGCCGCGCAAACTGCGACGCGACGCGACGCGACTGGGACGCGACGCGCGCCTGCGCCAGGTCGCGCGGCGTTGTGGTTGCGGCACAGTTTCTGGCATGGCGCGTATGGGCAGTGGAGGTATTGCCCATCCCAAAAATACAGCCTTATAGTATACTGAATTTTATTGACACTGAGTATATAACACTGCAACAGCATTTACGTAGCTTATTCAATCAAATACCAAGTTTGGCTTCGTATGTACGATTCCCCAACAGAACAATTAGTCCTGTCACGGAAAAGCCACGTATAACACTCTTGTCTGCTACTGCTATACCATAACCTTAAAGTTGGAAGCAGGTCGTGAAATAAAACTATCTTGTTAAAGCAATTATGGTATAAAGCAACAGAGCAGTGTTACCCTCTGAGAGGAATTTTGTTATGTTGACCGTGTTGTCCCTAACGGAGGTGGCTTATCGGAAATGAAAGTCAGAATTACGTAAATATTCGAACAGTAACAAACAAAATTTTGCCTATCTGCACTGTTCAACGGATAAAGAAGAAGGTCGCCAGCCTAACTAGGCAAGAGAGAGTGATTAACATTCTCGTTCAAGAAAATAGTTATTAGTAACTTTAATGGATAAACACAACCTATACTTTGTCACACGCGAGTGCAGTGAACTCTGACACATACATATGTTTGCGGTAAGATTGACACTAACAGTTAGGGCAGCAGAGACTATTTGCAAAATTATAAGAGATACCGAAACACACTATTACTTTCAGGCTTTAAAGAAAGTATGGTTTTCCTAATTAGTGGTCTTTCCATTACCGAGCATTAACACAATAGACAAACTGTGGATCCTGTTATACTATTATTATGCACTTCTAATATACAAGAGAGACAAATGCTTAGCAAACATGAGTATAACTTTTCAAAACTGCAGTTTTCCACTTTTACTACCATGAGACACAAAATTAACAGATATGTAAGATACTGACTCACCTGCGATTTACAACAGGCAGTAATGTGAACATTTACTTTATAAGCCTCTGTCTTAAGAACTTTTAATTTTACAATTGGCAACAGCACTTTAATAAGCAGTTTTAATAGTAAAATTATTTTCAGCGAACAACATTTACTTTAACTCGCTCTCTTGCTACATTAACTTTAACTTTCTTTTTGCTAAGTTCAAGAGGCATCAATTAGCAAAACACTGGTCATTAATGTTCTTTCAGTGGGGACACTCGGTAATTACTTCAGTTCAAACGGAACGGCACCTGAGGGGTGTTATGATGAGGAGAAAAATCAAGGTAGGTACATAAATTCAGATATAAATTACCTTATATTTGAGCACACTAACATCCATTAAGCTGATCCTTCACTGTACATCATTGTAGTATTCCGATGCAATGATTGCGCAATGTGGTGGCAACTGCATGTTGGTAGGTGGAATTGCAGGTAGAATTGCTGGACTCTGTCAGTTCTTGGTGGCGATGATAGATACAAATTCAAGAATAGTTCCAGCTATTTATCCATCCATCCGAGGCATTGGAAATTAGCAGAAAAAGCCTCTCTCGGAACCAGCACAATATGCATCCTTTACATGGCAGTGCACAGTTTGGTAGCTCATCCCCGACTCGTAGCTCGTCCCCGACTGACTCTTGTTCCACCTTTCCTACCTAGGCCAACCACAATTTGCGCGCGCTACACAGTTCCGTTCCCGAGGGGAACCACTATACCATTAACATACAAACTAACTAAGAACCCTAAGTGAGGATCAACAGTTTACATAACAGCAACCAAACTGATTTAATAAAACAGAACATTTGCACATATTGACATTTCTACAAAAAATTATTCACACAGAAATTACACTTATATATAGTAAGTTTTGTTCCCTCCAAATGGGACAAAGAATTTAAATGACAGATACACTACTTTGCATAGAATCAAACCATGACATCAAAGTTTTAACAAAGAAAGGAGTAAACGATTTTGTGTTGTCTATTCAATCAAACATATTTACAGAAGCTCAACGATGTAACATTAAATGAAACAAAAGCAAAATAAATCAGTAGAGCATTAGAGCTATGGTGTTACAAGTAGTGTTTCGTCTTTCGCCGTTCAAGCGCTCCATCTATTTAAGTTACTACATAATAGTTTTCAGTTGCAAATTTCTCTGCAGTAGTTCTGTTTTGTTTCTTCTTTTGCCAAGAACTATGAACAGTTCAGTAACTTGTGAGCCCTTAGCCACTGGGATTATTATCTTCTGCCTCCGCCATGTTTTCAGATCGTAAGAAGGGACAGAAGATTCATCCTGAGGGTTGTGAATAAGGAAGTAAGGAATAATTATAAAATCACGTGATTTAGAAACGAGGCAGTAAATTAAAATAAGGGTATCTACTTGCTGCCTGAAATGCTGACGTATCTCTATGATCTGCCGCAAGAAGTCGAAAAGGCGTTATTTCCACAGGTATGACCTCTTTCTGCTTCTGATAAAATGTCGAAGATATTAAGTACGTGGGTTTCACTGTCGTTACTTGGATATAGATCTCATAAGAGACATTATAGTGTGTACCTGTGGACATCACATTTCCATTGCAAGCTAGAAACACTTGAAAAGCAGTCAGAAATAACAATGTTTCAATTGGCTCGCTAAGATGAGAAACAGCATTTCAATTGTTGCATGCACATTATTCCGCATTAATTAAACTAATTATACAAATGAAAAAATGGTATTATTACGAAAGTAGGAATATCCAAAAAGAGTGTGGTGCTTAGATATATTTAATTTGTTGAAATGTAGTGCTTACAAAGGGAGATCTACTTTCATGACAATGTTCTTGTAACTCCAGCTCACAAGGCACACATGGCCAGCTTCTGCATTCCTGTCGCGCGTATTATCCTCCGCTGCTGACAATCCACTGACCAGTGTGTTGTGCGACAGATCAATTCTTTCCTTCTCTCAGTAACAACTATTTCATTCGCTATCACACAGTTTGGCCAGAGCAGTAGGTGAGTAACCAGCATCCGGCAGGTGCGTATTTACTCCGCCTGAAGGAACGCTCATCATTATTTTAATACTGCTCAGGCAAGAGAAGAAATAAAATCCTTTGGTAATTTTCCATTCCAGTTCCTCAGTGTTAGACACAATGGGTTACCAGGGGATTCGACCAAAACTCCAACAGAATTGGCAATTAATTTTTGTGTGAGTTGTTAACCTTTTCTCATTCGAAGAAGCGTCACCATTTATGAGTAACGCCCACATTTCTCTTGTTGACAATTTTAATTGTACTTTGTCAAAAAGGTATAATTTGCACAAACTCATCTCACAGCAGCTACTGCGGCAGAATTCTGAAACAGAGTGCCTCAGAAAACAAGTAACTGGCAATCACAGAGGTCAATAGAGTGTCGGTTTGTAGTAACATAAGAGAAGAAATTTCATTTGTATTTTCATACTAGGAAAATAAAATGAGACGGTTGTAGCCTATTCCCGATGTTATTCAATCTGTATATTGACCAAGCAGTAAAGGAAACAAAAGAAAAATTCGGAGTAGGTATTAAAATCCATGGAGAAGAAATTAAAACGTTGAGGTTCGCCGATGACATTGTAATTCTGTCAGAGACAGCAAAGGACTTGGAAGAGCAGTTGAACGGAATGGATAGTGTCTTGAAGGGAGGATATAAGATGAACATCAACAAAAGCAAAACGAGGATAATGGAATGTAGTCGAATTAAGTCGGGTGATGTTGAGGGTATTAGATTAGGAAATGAGACACTTAAAGTAGTAAAGGAGTTTTGCTATTTGGGGAGCAAAATAACTGATGATGGGCGAAGTAGAGAGGATACAAAATGTAGACTGGCAATGGCAAGGAAAGCGTTTCTGAAGAAGAGAAATTTGTTAACATCGAGTGTAGATTTAAATGTGAGGAAGTCGTTTCTGCAAGTATTTGTATGGAGTGTAGCCATGTATGGAAGTGAAACATGGACGATAAATAGTATGGACAAGAAGAGAACAGAAGCTTTCGAAATGTGGTGATGCTGAAGATTAGATGGGTAGATCACGTAACTAATGAGGACGTATTGAATAGAATAGGTGAGAAGAGGAGTTTGTGGCACAACTTGACTAGAAGAAGGGATCGGTTGGTAGGACATGTTCCGAGACATCGAGGGATCACCAATTTAGTATTGGAGGGCAGCGTGGAGGGTAAAAGTCGTAGAGGGAGACCAACAGCTGAATACACTAAGCAGATTCAGAAGGATGTAGGCTGCAGTAGGTACTGGGAGATGAAAAAGCTTGCACAGGATAGAATAGCATGGAGAGCTGCATCAAACCAGTCTCAGGACAGAAGACCACAACAACAACAACAACAACAACAACAACAACAACTAGAAAAATCTTGTTTCGCTAGCTGTCGATAACTCAAGAAATAACTACCAATGGAGTCAAAAAAATAAGAAGGGAAGTATAAGTACTGATATATCGCCAAATATAAAGTTCCCTGTGTTTACGAATTAGCAAAATACTCTCCTTGTGTGCCATCATTCGCCAATCTTTCGTTTCGATGTCTCGAGCGGTTTAGGAGATACGAGAGATGTTGCGAGTATTTCATTCTCGCGGGCGTGAGATTGGAAGTGAGCGCGCTACATAGGATGCGTTTTCTCGAGATCGGAGGCAGATAGAGACCTCCTCCCAAATCTAAACAAAAATTCAACATGTTGGCTAAATTTCAAACGCAACAACATATGGTGTAACCAAACGCAAAATCATAGCGACCCGTATTTTTCATTGCAGACTTTTCGAAGTTTGCGTAGCGTCTTACTATAATGTGTATACCGCAATAAGTATGACAATTGGCGAGATGATGGGCACTTGGCCACGAAGCTGCCATATAACGCTACAAGCAAGTAAAAAATGAAATATTTTTACTGAGTAGTTTCTGTAAAATCGTTTGAGAAAGATTACAGTGTGCGCGCGCTTCGATTCTGTCAGCGGAGAGCGCCGTCAGCCGGCGCGTGCAAAACACGTGCACGCGTCTCGACCTGCGCTGGACACGCGTGATTCGTGCGCGTCGCGCTGTAGCCTCGTGTCGCGCCTAGGCCTAAAGACGGCCCTTCCTCAGCAACGGGCGGGCTGGCACCAGCGGGGCTCTGGTGGGAGTGTCGCGGACTCGGTGGCGGCAGGAACGCACTGCGGAAGCGTGGAGCAGGAAGGAGGACGCCGACCGCCAATCGACGAACCGCACTCACCACAAAACCGTACAATTTGTGTTGTCAAAGTACGCCAGCATGTCAACAATTACATTATTTATACCATCTGAAGGAAACTGTTGTTCCGCCCGTAAACCGTAAATTTTAAGTGGTGCCAGTGTTTCCTGTTACGAATGTACCGGTATACTCTCATCTGCATAATTGTTAATTCGTTACATCGCCCTTTACCCGTAGCAATCAAATCTAAACATGAAGTACTAAATAATATTGCGATGCATAATGTAGCAGGAATGAGTTACCACCCGCACTTTACGGTGTGTAGTGGAGGGTATTTCGTGCACCGAGGCCATTCTACTCTGCGCCTCGCTGGCTTCCCGCCCACCCCCGCCGACCATCACCAGCGTGGCCGCGTGACGTCACCTCCCGCCGCTGCCGACCCTGAACTGGCGACACGCACTTATCTGCACCCACCGCGCGGACGCCCGCTTCCTGCCGACAAACCGCAGTGCCGCAGTGCCAGCGTGTCTCCTCGACGCTTTCAGGCCTGCAGCGAAATGAGCGAGACGAGAATATTCGAGAAGCTGCAGCCTACACACGGGCTTAGCGCCGATGACGCCAGCCACGTACCATTCGCGAGCGGCACAGCCAAGGCGGATGGGAGCAGTCAGTAGTACCAGGAGTATCCTCTGCCACGCACTGCCACGCGGCTTGCCGGCACGTACACACAGACTTAGGTGTTAGACTTGCAAGTTTGCTGAAAGTCCTACAGCGGCATGAGGTACAGTGCAGAGGTCTCACAAGTCACATCCAATATAAACCCCACCCCACGCCCGATTCTGTCAAGACTACAACTCGCACTTATACTACACGTGTAATCTATTACTTTATAAATGCGCCACTGTCTCGAATATTTGACGTTATGCATGGAAGCTAGAGAAACTTTTGAGAAGGTTTGAGATAATGTTGAAACTTTGTTGCAAGTTGCCAAGTGCTGTCATTCCCAGACAATGGATGAACGTATCGTGGGTTATTTGGGCTCCACGAGATGCGATGGCAATCTCCGTATCTGTCTCGTTCAGCGTAATACTTGTCTCGCTGTAAGAGGGCTTTAAACACAAGTTTGTACCTCTTAGCGAGCAGTTTACGCGGATAACAGAGTGAAATACTGAGAATAAAATTTTTGTTGCCTTCAGAAGTCGTTTGAGGCGCCTTATTTAACGAAATAGGTTCACCTACGTAACTATTTGTAAGAGGCTTGTACAGACGACGTGGGCCATTTCTAGTTTGATGTAGGCTTGTCGATATAAACGAATTTTATTTAGTCAAGACGGAGTCCGAAGTATCCTACTTACTTCACCAGAGTACTTTCAGTCAGAGTTTCACTTCTAAACATGGAATAAAATTTCCAGAGTGAAATTTTCGCTCTGCAGCGGAGTGTGCACTGATATTGAACTTCTTGGAAGATTAAAACTGGGTGCCCGACCGAGGCTCGAACTCCCGACCTTTGCCTTTCGCGAGCAAGTGCTCTACCACTTGTTTTTTTTGCATTTTGTTCGTTGTTGATCGTTGTGTACGTCACTACGTCACATGACATTCGGTCAGGTTCGTTTGTTGATCCTTGGACTCAGTTTTTTTATTACAGAGGCCAAACACCTCTCTGACCGAACACGCTGAGCTACCGTGACGGCTTATCGGAGCTACCGAAGCACAACTCAAAACACCTGCTCATAGCTCTACTTCCGCAGCAGAGCACTTGCCCGCGAAAGGCAAATGACCCGAGTTCTCGACTCTCGGCCCGGCACACAGTTTTAATCTGCCAGGAAGTTGCGTGCAATAAAGTTTGTTTCGCGAGAGGCCGTGTCTGAGGGAGCAAGTAATTTTCTTTCATTTCTATTCTGTCACTTAGTAGCAAGCTGAGTTTATTGTACCTAAATGAGTTGTGTTGCTGCCTTTTCAGATCACTACAACGAAAAAATTTGTTTTGAGATTAAACTGAGTACATACTGTCAATTGTAACAGCTGTCTGTACTTTGCGGCTCTTTATACTGAATTCAACTATTAGTACCGGCAATAGTTGCAACATTTTTTGCAAACAAATCTCGCACCCTTCAGACAGCACGGGGCGATCGCGCGTCGTCCCCACCTGCTGCTGCGCCCACACGCACACTCGCCCCCCCTCCCGTAGGAAAGCGACTGAGCGCCGCCTCGCTGTCCCACAGCCGGCGGGCCGGGCAGCGGCTCTCAGGTCACGTGACCCCTCCGCCGGCAGCAACGCCACGACCTTGGCGCTTCGTGGCAGCGTTTCATTCCCTTCTCCGAGAAGCGAGCACACGCAACGCTTACTGCGACAGAACGCTGCCTAACGAATAAACATCTCCGTCGCTCGCTTCTCCCTACGTTCAAAAATGGCTCCGAGCACTATGCGACTTAACTTCTGACGTCATCAGTCGCCTAGAACTTAGAACTAGTTAAACCTAACTAACCTAAGGACATCACACACATCCATGCCCGAGGCAGAATTCGAACCTGCGACCGTAGCGGTTGCTCGGTTCCAGACTGCAGCGCCTAGAACCGCACGGCCACTCCGGCCGGCTTCTCCCTACGTCATCGCCTGTATTTTCCGTAGTTATTTTGATTTCAGTCTTAACCGAGAAGCTCATAGGTCACAAGTACATAACGTAATTAATTCGCATGATCTGGCCATTCATCTTATAGCGTTTCAGTTGACTGCCTGCTGCCCTGGTGTCCATGCAAGAGCTTAAAATTTTCTGTCTGCTCCTATGTACTGCGCAAAGTACGACGGTCGAAATGTTTATTTTGCAGCAGCAGTTTTTGCAGTAAGCGGTAGTAATATTTAACAGTTCGTAATAAGAGGGTGTCATCTGTGCTGTGATTGGCTGAGGCAGAACACACTGAGCAGTCGTCGTATCCGGTTTCATACTATCGGCGCTTTGGTGCCACATTTGCTAACTTTGTATTGAAACTTACGTCCAAAGCAAAAAAGGCCACCGAACACTCGATATACCTGCGCAATTTCTTACAATAGAACGGCGCAAAAATAACCGAACACCAAAACGTCATCCCCGTAAGCTGCAGTTACTTTAGGGTCAAATACCAAGTTTAATTTCCGCCGCTTCAGTGTAAGGCCAACACTGTGGACCACCGCACAAAACTGTTGAGGTCATAGTAGTTTTCTATACTCCTGTCTGAAAAATTTCGTTCCAGAAAAGCCACGTTCATAAACTTTTGCATCAGCTGGAAAGACTGTACTATTCGTCATGTAAAGAGTGGGTATTGCATCTCATACTGTGAGAACAGACCCTACCACACCAATTACTACACTTTTTTCAAGACCTTCCCAGTGACCTCTGCTCGTGTTGAGACAGTATTTGACTGCCGTGTCCTCTACTGAGTCCTGACTACTGGACCGACGTAAGGGGTCGTGGGTTCTCTCCCAGCAGTTGCTTTCCTGCTCAGAAATCCGCGCCCCGCCGTGGTGTGTAAGAACGTGGCGGTATCTGCTGGACCGCGGACACACAGGACGGGCCTGGGAATTATTTTTGCATTTTTCATTATTATTCACTATCGTTGTTGGTTCGAGTGTTTAGCTTTGCTGCCACTCGTTCTCGGCCGACGATAAACTGCTACAAAGATAATAAACCTCAAATAAAAATTTGATTAATAAAAAGATAAAAAATCAGCTCCTTATTCTCATATCAAGTCGACAGACTTTCACCCCAATTAATTCTGAGACGACAGATAAGACTGCTTACTTCCAAAAGTGATGTACATCGAAGATACCCCTAAAATATAGATAGGCTTCTCGTCCAATTTCGCATCGAGAACTTACATTTCACCATACAATATGCAACAAAGTTTTCCAGACGAATCATTCACAAAATTTATGCCACACAACATTTTCACCGTGTACATGATCGTACCCGTGGTCTAGGGGTATCGCCTTTGATTCATAATCAAAACGTCTTCGGCCCCGGGTTCGATCCCCGCCACTGCCTAAATTTTGATAAATAATCAGCATTGGCGGCCAAAGACTTCCGGCATAAGATGTCAGCCTCATTCTGCCAACAGCCTTGTCAAAGAGGGCGGAGGAGCGGATAGAGGTTCAGGGCACTCTCTTGTCCTAGGGGTGGGAAATTGCCCCTAAAGGCGGAAGAATCAGCAATGATCAACGACATGAGGATGCAGAAGGCAATGGAAACCACTGCATTAAAGACACGTAATGTGTATCCACAGGACATGTGGCCTGTAATTAAAGAAGTGTCATGATGGTCTCTCCATAGGCAAAAGATTCCGGAATAGCCCCCCATTCGGATCTCCGGAAGGGGACTGCCAAGGGGGAGGTTACCATGAGAAAAAGATTGAATAATCAACGATAGGATAACGTTCTACGAGTCGGGGCGTGGAATGTCAGAAGCTTGAACGTGGTAGGGAAACTAGAAAATGTGAAAAGGGAAATGCAAAGGCTCAATCTAGATATAGTAGGGGTCAGTGGAAGGAAGACAAGGATTTCTGGTCAGATGAGTATCGGGTAATATCAACAGCAGCAGAAAATGGTATAACAGGTGTAGGATTCGTTATGAATAGGAAGGTAGGGCAGAGGGTGTGTTACTGTGAACAGTTCAGTAACCTGGTTGTTCTAATCATAATCGACAGCAGACCAACACCGACAAATATAGTTCAGGTATACATGCCGACGTCGCAAGCTGAAGATGAACAGATAGGGAAAGTGTATGAGGATATTGAAAGGGTAATGCAGTATGTAAAGGGGGACGAAAATCTAATAGTCATGGGCGACTGGAATGCAGTTGTAGGGGAAGGAGTAGAAGAAAAGGTTACAGGAGAATATGGGCTTGGGACAAGGAATGAAAGAGGAGAAAGACTAATTGAGTTCTGTAACAAGTTTCAGCTAGTAATAGCGAATACCCTGTTCAAGAATCACAAGAGGAGGAGGTATACTTGGAAAAGGCCGGGAGATACGGGAAGATTTCAATTAGATTACATCATGGTCAGACAGAGATTCCGAAATCAGATACTGGATTGTAAGGCGTACCCAGGAGCAGATATAGACTCAGATCACAATATAGTAGTGATGAAAAGTAGGCTGAAATTCAAGACATTAGTCAGGAAGAATCAATAAGCAAAGAAGTGGGATACGGAAGTACTAAGGAATGACGAGATACGTTTGAAGTTCTCTAACGCTATAGATACAGCAGTAAGGAATAGCACAGTAGACAGTACAGTTGAAGAGGAATGGACATCTCTAAAAAGGGCCATCACAAAAGTTGGGAAGGAAAACATAGGTACAAAGAAGGTAGCTGCGAAGAAACCATGGGTAACAGAAGAAATACTGCAGTTACTTGATGAAAGGAGGAAGTACAAACATGTTCCGGGAAAATCAGGAATACAGAAATAGAAGTCGCTGAGGAATGAAATAAATAGGAAGTGCAGGGAAGCTAAGACGAAATGGCTGCAGGAAAAATGTGAAGACATCGAAAAAGATATGATTGTCAGAAGGACAGACTCAGCATACAGGAAAGTCAAAACAACCTTTGGTGACATTAGAAGCAACGGTGGTAACATTAAGAGTGCAACGGGAATTCCACTGTTAAATGCAGAGGAGATAGCAGATAGGTGGAAAGAATACATTGAAAGCCTCTCTGAGGGTGAGGATTTGACTGATGTGGTAGAAGAAGAAACAGAAGTCGATTTAGTAGGGGATCCGGTATTAGAATCGGAATTTAAAAGAGCTTTGGAGGACTTACGGTCAAATAAGGCAGAAGGGATAGATAACATTCCATCAGAATTTCTGAAATAATTGGGGGAAGCGGCAACAAAACGACTATTCACGGTGGTGTGTAGGATATTGAGTCTGGCGATATACCATCTGACTTTCGGAAAAGCATCATCCACACAATTCCGAAGACGGCAAGAGCTGACAAGTGCGAGAATTATCGCACAATCAGCTTAACAGCTCATGCATCGAAGCTGTTTACAAGAATAATATACAGAAGAATGGAAAAGAAAATTGAGAATGCGCTAGGTGACGATCAGTTCGGCTTTAGGAAAAGTAAAGGGACGAGAGAGGCAATTCTGACGTTACGGCTAATAATGGAAGCAAGGCTAAAGAAAAATCAAGACACTTTCATAGGATTTGTCGACCTGGAAAAAGCGTTCGACAATATAAAATGGTGCAAGCTGTTCGAGATTCTGAGAAAAGTTGGGGTAAGCTATAGGGAGAGACGGGTCATATACAATATGTACAAGAACTAAGAGGGAATAGTAAGAGTGGACGATCAAGAACGAAGTGCTCGTATTAAGAAGGGTGTAAGACAAGCCTGTAGCCTTTCGCCCCTACTCTTCAATCTGTGCATCGAGGAAGCAATGACGGAAATAAAAGAAAGGTTCAGGAGTGGAATTAAAATACAAGGTGAAAGGATATCAATGATACGATTCGCTGATGACATTGCTATCCTGAGTGAAAGTGAAGAAGAATTAAATGATCTGCTGAACGGAATGAACAATCTAATGAGTACACAGTATGGTTTGAGAGTAAATCGGAGAAAGACGAAGGTAATGAGAAGTAGTAGAAATGAGAACAGCGAGAAACTTATCAGGATTGATGGTCACGAAGTCAATGACGTTAAGGAATTCTGCTACCTAGGCAGTAAAATAACCAATGACGGACGGAGCAAGGAGTACATCAAAAGCAGACTCGCTATGGCAAAAAAGGCATTTCTGGCCAAGAGAAGTCTACTAATATCAAATACCGGCCTTAACTTAAGGAAGAAATTTATGAGGATGTACGTCTGGAGTACAGCATTGTGGTGAAACATGGACTGTGGGAAAACCGGAACAGAAGAGAATCGAAGCATTTGAGATGTGGTGCTATAGATGAATGTTGAAAATTAGGTGGACTGATAAGGTAAGGAATGAGGAGGTTCTACGCAGAATCGGAGAGGAAAGGAATATGTGGAAAACACTGATAAGGAGAAGGGACAGGATGATAGGACATCTGCTAAGACATGAGGGAATTACTTCCATGGTACTAGAGGGAGCTGTAGAGGGCAAAAACTGTAGAGGAAGAAGAAGAGATTGGAATACGTCAAGCAAATAATTGAGGACGTAGGTTGCAAGTGCTACTCTGAGATGAAGAGGGCGGGCCGCATCAAGCCAGTCAGTAGACTGATGAAAAAAAAAAAAAAAATGATTACGGCGCGATTCACTCTTAAGAGCCTGGCAGAAGGTTGATCGAATTACCCTGCGACTAATTCTTTCCCGTTATACTTTCCCACGAGCGCGCGAGAAAAATGCACACTTCAAGACGTTCCACGACAACTTTAATTCTCTTGTTTTATTGCGATGGTCATTTCACTATGCAGCAAAGTATTCTTGTATTGGCAGGACAAAACTGGTGACTGAAATTTCGTGAAAAGATCTCGCCCCGACGAAATGGCCTTTCACTTATTGTCATCGCAACTCGCGTGTCATATCCGTGACACTTTCTCCCCTACTTAGTAATAAAACAAAACTAACTGTCCTTCTTTGGACTTTTTCGATGTTCTCAGTCAATCGCATCTGGTAAGCATCCCTTCTCCACAGCAAACATTCCGAAGGAGGAGACGTCAAGGGATCACCAATTTAGTAATTTGGTACAAGCGTGGTGTCGGCCGTCTCTCCAGTAGCTCTATTGTATCTACTAAGTGTTCTGCCCATAAAATGCGCTCTTTGGTTCGCCTTCACAACAACATTTTCTGTGTGTTCTTTCCAATTTAAGTTGTCCGTAATGGTAATTTCAGACGGTTTTGCATAAAGCTTAACACGTCATTATGTAGGATCAGTTGCCAGTATTCGTACAAACAAGTTACCGTCTCCAAATCATTTTGCATTTGGTTTCGATGATCTGCTGACCTTACCAGACGGTAAATGTCATTTTATACAGTCTAAAATGGCTGCTCACATTATCTAGTAAAGCAATTACGTACGTCAGGAACGGCAGAGGGCCTTCAACACTTCCTCGGAGCACCATAGATGCACCTTCTGTTTTACTCGATGACTTTCCTCGAATGGCTACGAACTGCGACCTTTCTGCGAGGAAATGACGAATCCAGTCGCACAACTGGGAAGGCACTCCCTGGACACGCCGTTTCAAATGGTTCAAATGCCTCTAAGCACTATGGGACTTAACATCGGAGGTCATCAGTGCCCTAGACTTAGAACTACTTAAACCTAACTAACCTAAGGCCATCACACACATCCGTGCCCGATGCAGGATTCGAACCTGCGACCGTAGCAGCAACGCGGTTCCGGACTGAAGTGCCTAGAACCGATCGGCCACAGCGGCCGGCGACACGCAGTTCGATTACAAGTTGCATGTGAGGACCGCTGTCAAGAGCCTTCCCGAAATTCATAAATATGGAATAGATTTGAGATCCTCTGTCGACAACGCTCATTATTTGGTGTGAAAAAAGAGCTAGTTGTGCTTTACAAGAAATTTTTTCTGAACAAATCGCTTTCTTTGAGGTAACTCATTTTCGAAATTCTGCAGATTGATTCCAGTGATACGAGGCTGTCTTTCGTCGCATTACTCCCATTTCCTTTCTTGAGTATTGGTGTGACCCGTGCGACTTTCCTGTCTTTAGGTACGGATGTTTCTTCGTGTGAGTGGTTGTACGGGGTCCATCAGACGAGCCCTGGATGCTGACTATTTACTTTACCAAAGTAGAATATTCAACAAGTAGAAGATTAATCACCTCTAAAGTATCACTGCACTGTTGTGTTCCACAACAACGTCTGAAGCAAGAGATCAAACTGGTAACTGTACCTTTCAGCATCACTCAGGACGGCTGTAAATACGCATACAGAGGCCGGCAGGTTATGTGGGGGGTCAGCATGAAAATATCACCAGCGGCTGTCTTGAGCACCAGTGGGAAGAGTTCAGCAGTACTGTGCGACACGCTTCCGGCACGGGTGCGCCGGCCAGAGTGGTGACGGAGGGCCGACACCCGCCGAGGTTCCGCACCAGCGTTAGGAGGCAAACACAGCTCCACTGCAAAACTACGCGCGGCCAAAACCCCACAGCAGAACTACATTAGAGTAAGGAGAGCCTTATGTGCAGCATTCAACGAATTTAGAAGGTAAATCCTGTCTACCAACTTGACAGGATGTACTGGTACCAGGAAGTTTTAGTCCCACTTTAAGTGAATAAATAGGTCGAAACCATCTGTCCACCCCAACCCCCCTGTTTTACACTTCCCTCCACTACTAAATTGGGGATCCCTTGCTGTCTGAGAATGTGTCCTGTCAACTAAGGCCTTCTTCTAGTCAGGTTGTGTCACAAATTTCTTTGCGCGGCCATTCTATTCAGTATCTCATTACTTACGTGATCTACACATCAATTCTTGTGCATTCTTCTGTAGCACTGCAATCTAAAACCTTTGTTCCTTTCCTGTCTGAACTTTTTATCGTCGACATTTCACTTCCAGAAAAGGCTACCACTAATACTGTCAGGAAAGACTTCTTAATATTTAAATTTATATTCGAATTTTAAACATTTCTCTTCTTCGGAAACGCTTTTCTCGCCCTTACCAGTGTGCATTTTATATCTTCTCTACTCTGTCTACCATCAGTTAAGCATAACTAGGAAAGGTCACCTACTACTTTTAGCGTCTTTTCCTAAACTAATTTCGTCAAAATCGCCTAATATAATCTGGCTACATTGTATCGCTTTTGTTGATGATCTTGTATCTTCCTTCCACGACACTGTCCATTACGTTTAACTCCTCATCCAATTCCTCAGAAAACCTCAAAAACTTGGATTACAGAGAAAAGCCCCAAATACTAAACGTCCTTTTCCAAAACTGTTTCACTGACGAATATTAGTCCGTAGTTCCGCCATTAATAATCGCACAAACGTCAAAATAGCAGATACCGAAAGATGCGAGCATGTGATAGAAAACCAAGTGGAATCTCAAGAGAAAGTGCTACTGCGCTTTTTCTGAGAACTGTCTTGAGCCGCTATTTCGGGAACCCACACACATTGGGAACGTTTTAGACGATTAAACTACAAAGTGACCTGACTTTATAGATATTGCAACTATAAGGACAGGAATTGATGATCTCTATTTCAACGTAGGGACGATGGTTACTGAAGCTAATACATGCTTCACGAAGCCTAGGAGAATATCTATGATGGATATAGTAGATAAGCAGGTATTAGTATCTTAAGGCAATGAATAGGCATCATTTAATTTCGATGTGATGGACGTGAAGGAATTATGGACAAGGTGTAAAATAATTGGAAATTGCGCTCTGAAGCAGTACGAGCCAAGTGAGTGGATTAAGGGCAGTTTAATCACAAAATTGCGGAAAACCCAAAGCATACAACTTCCATGTCATAAGTCACTTTGGCAAGTACCTGAGAAAATTGTAATCCCACGGCACAGCTGGGGTGTGATCCAAAAGGAGAAAGTAACCTACTTCCAGCCGCTTTACGGTGTGTGGTGGAGGGTACTTTCAGCACCAGGGCCTTTCTGCGCTCCGCCGGCGCGCCGCCTTGTCTGCCGCACATTCCCCTTCCCCCCCCTTCCTTCAACCACTACTGCCAGTACTTTTCCGCGTGTGTGGCCGCATTGCGTCAGCTGCTCGGAGAAGTCCCGGCCTCTGTGCAGCCCGGGCTGGCCGCAGCGGGCGCAGATGTCTCCACCGGCGGACGGCCGCTCCCTGGCGGCAGACCGCTCTCTCCCGGCGGCTTTGTGTCTCCCCAGTGTCCAGGCTTGCGGACACAGTGTTTACTTCCGCGCCTGTCTGTCAACAGGACGCCAGCCGCACCCGAGTATTCTGGCTGTTGTGTCGTTTGTGCCCCGAAAGAGGCTTCCAGCGCGGAAGCTTCACTCTTGCCAGCTGAGCTAGCCGCCCACGCCTTACGACACAACTTTAAACATGTCCAGATACGCAAGCTTCATCTGTCGTGCGTCACAAAATTAAAATGGCAGCAAGTTTTACAACAGTATACGCAACCCTGAAGCGTTCACGGTTCATTCTGTTACCTCCTTTATACGGAAGATATGCAAGCGTCACATCTGACACACTAAAAAAACTTACAAAATTGCAATTTGTGATGTTTTTCCGATAGACAATCTGTCTGCGTGTGAGAAACATAACCTCAGTAGAAACGTTACCACCGATCTGTGGTTCATCTAGCTTGGAAAGAGTTTTACATTTATTGTGAAATTTATTCAAATTTCGCGAATCCGAATTGACGTCCGCTATTCGCGAAACATGAAACGTTTTGCCGGAGCGGGACTCGAACCCAAATCCCGCACAAACTTCCATGTGCCACAAACGGCTCACGTAAATCCAGATTCGTGAAATGCGAATCCATTTCGCTTTATTTACGCAGCTGTAATCGTGAGACGAGAGTGTATGCATCTCCCAAGGGCAGTATAATGTGATACAGAGATGGTATTGACACAGCCATTGTAACCATCGAGTTCTATTTGTTTCAGAATATCTAGGCGTTACATTAGCTCGATTAAGGATCTAGTTGAATACACTGGAATATGCAGTTGGAACTATCGTGCACTGACGGAGACGGAGACTACTGGGTTAAGATTTCCCACAGCAGTCTTGTCAGGGCGCGAACAAGCGGATACGTCTGTGACGTGGCCCACTTGTACTTTGATAGCGATTTGTCTCTACTTCGAAATTACGCTGTCTGCTTCGCGTGCGGTAGTTTCAACTCTCATTTCTTGCACAGAAGGACGCAGATTTCATTTCCATTCCGAGCTCAGTAGCAAACTGCACTCGTGAATGACGCTAGCAAGACAGTGTCGTACACATTGATGTCTTCTGATGTCACTTAAACGATGTGAAAACGGCGTCTTCCTTACAGGTAAAACACAGCACATGTCGATAATTTTGAAATTCGTCTCTGCTTGTACGTATTTAAACTGATGCCTGCATATAACTACCGAAAACAGGAATCACGTTTTTGTGAATAAAGCTAACACACTAGAGAGAACAAGACGGGCTGCATGTCGTACAGAGAAGTGTGCCCGCCGATATGCAGCATCTAACACCATAGCTCTAATGCTGTACTGATTCATTTTGCCTTTTGTTTTATTTAATGTCAGATCGTTGAGTTTCTGTAAATGATGTTTGATTGAATCGATGACAAAATTGTATAGTCCTTTCTTTGTAAAAACTCTGATGTCATGGTTTGATTCTATGCAATGTAGTGTATCTATCATTTAAATTCTTTGTCTCATTTGGAGGGAGACAAAACTTGATGTACATAATTGTAATTTTGTTTAAATAATTTTTTTGTAGAAATGTCAATATATGCTAATGTTCTGTTTTTTTTAACGTTTGTTTGCTGTTATGTAAACTGCTGACCTTCACTTAGGGTTCTTAAGTTATTTCATATGTAAAAGGTGTTGTGGTTCCCCTCGGGAACGCAACTCCGTAGCACGCGCTAAACGTGGTGGGCATGTACAGAAAGGTGGAACCAAGAGTCAGTCGGGACCGAGCTACCAAACTGTCAACTGCTCATGTAAAAGTTGTGTATTGTGCTGGTACTGAGAGAGGCTTTCCGTGGCGCTTTCCAATGCCTCGGATGGATGGATGGATAAAGAGCTGGAGCTATTCTTGAATTGGTATCTATCATCGCCACCAAGAAATGACAGTCCAGCAGTTCTACCTGCAAATCCACCTACCTAGATGCAATCGCCACCACATTGCGCAGCCACTGAAAAGGAACCAAGGAATAGTAGAAGTGTATGGTGAAGGATCAGCTCACTGGATGTTTTAGTGCGGACAAATACAAGGTAACTTATACTCGAACTCTTATACCTACCTTGATTTTTTTATCCTTAGTCACACAACCTCTTAGGGTCCTTCCCACTCTAAAGTGATTACCGAGTGTCTTTATTGAAAGAACATTTGAAGCTCAGTGTTTGAGCAGAACTGAGTAATACAGTAAATAATGCTTGCTGAAAACAATTTCTCTATTAAAACTGCTTATTAAAATTTTATTGCCAACTTCTAAAGTGAAAGTCCTCAAAACTGAGGCTTATGAAGTTTGCTTAGTAAATGATGACAGTGCAGTCTGTTGAAAATCAATCAAAGACGAGCTATTGTCTTATAACCACATCGAGTTGTGTTCTACTGCAGTAAGAGTTGAGAACTAATACTATTGAAGGTTACATGTTCATACTTGTTAAGGCCTTGTTTCTTTAGTGTATTGAAATTGTGTTTAGTATGCTCTGCTACAGTGGTCATGATTAAGGGCCCCTCTCCACTCAAAGTAGTTTCTACTATTCTTGCTATTCAAGTGAAATTCTGTACAATATTGGGTTCCTCTTGTGTATTAAAGGTGACCATTAATGGTGTAACAGGAGCAACAGTTTGTCTATTGTGCCCATGCTAGATAACGATTCATAGAAAGACCACTATCTATGAAAACAATAATTTCTTTATTCAAAAGACAGTGAGGAGTAATCTGTTAGTTAATTCCATTTAATTTTCATTTTAAGTAGAAAGGTGCTTAGTAGCGAAAGACTAAATCTACGCACAGTAACTAAATTTGCTGTGGACCATATCCATATTTCATGTCAGATAGGAATTTGTTTGAAAAGTAATATTAAATCTGTGTCCAATTTACGATTCTACAGTGAATATTAGTAGTAACGATATTGAGAGCATTCAATTTGACCAAGTCTTCAAAGTAATAGTGTGTTTTGTTATGTGTTATATTTATGCAAATAGTTTGTTCTGATTTGGTAGCTCCAGCCTTAACGTGAACATGCTGTATTCAGGTGCCAGAGTTCATTGCAGTCACGTGTGGCGAAGTATAGGTTGTGTTGGTCCAGTGAAGTTACTCACACCTATTTTGTTGAACAAGAATGTCAATCGTTCTCTTGCCTAATTAGGCTGGCGACCGTTTTCTTTATTCTTTGAACAGTGTAGATCGGTAAGATATTGTTTGTTACTGTTTAAATATTTACGTAATTTTGTGTTTCACTTCCGATAAACCACCTCCGTTAGGTACAACACGGTCAACATAACAAAATTCCTGTCAGAGGGTAACACTGCTCCGTTGCTTTATACTACAATTGCTTGAATACAAATAATTTCGTTATACGAACTGCCTCCAGTTTTGAGGTTATGGTATAACAGTAGGTGTATTTGACAGAAGTGTTATACGTGGCTTTTCCGGGACAGGACTGTTTGCTCTTTTGGGGCATAGTACGTAATATACCAAATTTGGTATGATTGCACACGCTACGTACAACCGGTTGCAGTGTTACAAGCAGCCTGTGTCGGCAGCTTCGGCAGCATTTGGTCTGGACTGGGGACACGACACGACGCTGCAGAAACAGTCTGTGTGTGCCTCGCGCCGCCCTGTACCACCTGTGGGGCAGTCGCCAACGGCACTCTTAAACCTGAACTCCAGAAAGTAAGTTGCTCATACACGAACGCTACTGAAGAAGACATGAGATAATGTTTTCCTAGCAGAATATATGAATCAAAATCAACTGACAAAGTATTGGCGCATTTGTGGACGTCACGGACACACGCACTCTGAGAATAGAGATTGGCCAGTGGCGAGTGTCTCAGAAACAGCCACTCAGCAGCGATCCGGTAACATTCTCGCTCGCCACCCTGTCGTGACACGGGAATATTACTATCCGTGAGTTCAGCAGCGCAATTCGCCTGGAAGAGCTGAAGAAACTGGCACTCGCGACCCCACTGCGTGGTTCGGCCTCTGCCAGCCCGACTGCCGTCCCTCCACTCCTGAGGGCGTGGAGCGGCTCCCACTCCCTCCCTCCCACCCTCCCTCAGCACGTCTCTGCGCTCAGCGTCCCGGGCAGTTCCCCCGTCGGCGCTATGCGACACGGCGTTTTACCGCGGGGGAAAATGCGCGGTTTGCCGGCAGGGGAAGCTGTCAGGGCGTAGGCGGGAGCGCGCGCATTTCCCGCCGCGGGTAAATTGTTGGTACGAAGCGCTGTTCCACAGGACACTTTCTCCCAGCAGAAAACGCGCGGATTTTCGGTGGCAGAACCGACTGTCAGTCTGCTGTGTGGAGCGGGACAGGGTGGACGACGACGTCGTTTGGCTGTCGCTGTGCGCACTTCCGGCTCTGAAACTATACGGCTGCTTGAGCAAGAAGAGGAGGAGGACACCAACATTTTCGACGAAGAAATGGCTGCAAAGAAGAGAGGAGAGTCTCTCACCTAGAAATGTTGCCAGTTTTAGAGTGTGGTGATTTCGACAATTACCTAAGAATGGATGGAGAAACTTACCAGCACTTGCTCCCCCTTCGTGAGCCCTTTACTACAAAGACGGGAGACACAGATGGGGAGAGCTGCGGCACCGCATGAGAAATCAGCGCCAACATTAAGGTACTTAGCTACTGGCCCCACATACCGTCATCTGCACCACTGTGTTGCTATTTCAAAACTGGGTCTCTCGAAAATTATGCCACATACTTGTGCTGCAATTTTCTATGCTTTGATAAATGAACACATGGAGGTAGGTTGTAAATTAAAAAAAAAGGTTGACGTTATATGTAGCTGTGTTTTTCCTTCCTATGTTACAGTTCCCAAGGTCTCAAGAGGGATGGATTTACAATGCAAAAGAGTTCCGAAATGTCTTGATCATATCGACGGCGCGAACACGTGCGCATTAATCGTCCCTCCTCCTGGAGAGTGGTAACTACAATGGCTACTGCAACATGGTGCTGCTTGCAACAGTAAACGCAAATTACGAGTTCACTATGGAGGCTTTGGAACCAATGACGGGATACCTGATGGTGGAGTTGTGCGAAACAGTATTTTGCAACAAACCGAAGACAAGTAAGTTAAGAATACCGTGTGAATCTTGTGTCATAGGTCACAAACTGCCGTATGTTTTTGCAGGAGAGATGCCTTCTGCGTAAGGCACGATTTTATTGATCCCTATAGTCTCAAGGTACTAAATTCTGAGAAGGTGGTTTGCTATTATCCCCAATCCCGTTGTCGAAGAACTGTGGAGAACGTGTTTCCGACTCTCTCTTCCACATTCCAGTCCTTTAAAAATTGATACAGAAAATATGCAGAATGCGGTGCCTGCCTGCTGTGTACTCTGTAACTACTTACGACGAAGATGCGGCCAGCTCTACGCAGCACCAAGCACGTTTTACGCACAAAACCCGGAGGAAGGTGCTTTTGCTGAAGTAGAGGTACCATGTTCTGAATACTGCCACGATTGGATGTGGGGAGCAGCCCCTTCAGGAAAACTAATAACAGAGTAGTCTACGCCTAATCTTGCCGTTATTGCACTGGAAATGACAAAATTCTACCGTCGTTGTAGACTGGACGTGAAAATTTACACTACTCTTTAATCGTGTCATTTGAACCTCAAGTAAAGAAGTTTGTAAGTGACAGCGTCAGTCGTCCATTCTTTCGTAACAAAGGATGCTATTAACGCCCAAGCACGACTGCGGCAAATTTTTTGCACAAAAAGCCACACAGAACTCGAGGCGTTTCGGAGAGATCCCTTGTGCTTTGCTTTGTCAGCACGCCATGGACTTCTCACGCAAATTTTAACACAAGAACAGCCAAACAAAGCACTGCAGCGTTGCATAGTACAAAAAAAGTGTTGTGTCTGATAGCTTCCCTTTCATCAGCTAATCTCAAAGCAGGAGACGTGACGTCACAGACGAAAAGAGAAATATGCAATATTTGATTTCACGAAGCAAAACATCACCACAAAACTTCGAGAATCCGCCTGCTGCTAATCCAGCCTTCGCCTCAGTCTAACCGAGGTGCAGGGGAGCGCAGCAGGTCTCTCGCTCACCACAGCGTTAGTTCCATAAAATTGTGAAAATACCGAAATGAAGAAGGTTGTATACATAGAAGAATCCTGGAGATACTAGAAGGTATCAGCTAGATTATATAATGGTAAGACAGACATTTAGGAACCATGTTTTAAATTGTAAGACATTTCCAGGAGCAGATATGGACTGACCGCAAGCTATTGGTTATGAACTGTAGATTAAAAACTGAAGAAACCGCAAAAAGGTGGGAATTTAAGGAGATGCGACCTGGATAAACTGACTAAACCAGACGTTGTACAGAGTTTCAGGGAGAGCGTAAGGGAACAATTGACAGGAATGGGGGAAAGATATACAGTAGAAGAAGAATGGGTAGCTCTCAGGGATAAAGTAGTGAAGGCATCAGAGGACCAAGCAGGTAAAAAGACGAGGGTTAGTGGAAATCCTTAGGTAACAGAAGAAATATTGAATTTAATTGATGAAAGGAGAAAATATAAAATTCAGTAAATGAAGCAGGCCAAAAGGAATACAAATGTCTCAAAAATGAGATCGACAGGAAGTGCAAAATGGCTAAGCAGGGATGGCTAGAGGACAAATGTAACGATTTAGAGGCTTATCTCACGAGGGGTAAGATAGATACTGCCTACAGGACAGTTAAAGAGACCTTTGAAGAGAAGAAAACCACTTGTATGAACATCAAGAGCTCAGATGAAAACCCAGTTCTAAGCAAAGAGGTGAAAGCAGGAAGGTGGAAGGAGTATATAGAGGGTCTATACGTACTTAAGGACAATATTCTGGAAATAGAAGAGAATGTAGATGAAGACGAAATGGGAGATACAATACTGCGTGAAGAGTTTGACAGAGCACTGAAAGACCTAAGTTGAAACAAGGCCCCGGGAGTAGACAACATTCCATTTGAACTATTGACGGCCTTGGGAGAGCTAGTCTTGACAAAACTCTACCATCTGGTGAGCAAGATGTATGAGACAGGCGAAATACCGTCAGACTTCAAGAAGAATATAATAATTCCAATTCCAAAGAAAGCAGGTGTTAACAGATGTGAAAATTACCGAACTATCAGGTTTAAGTCACAGCTGCAAAATACTAACGCGAATTCTTTACAGACGAATGGAAAAACTGGTAGAGGCCGACCTCAGGGAAGATCAGTTTGGATTCCGTAGAAATGTTGGAACACGTGAGGCAATACTGACCTTATGACTTATTTTAGAAGCTAGATTAAGAAAAGGCAAACCTACGTTTCTAGCATTTGTAGACTTAGAGAAAGTCTTTGACAATGTTGGCTGGTATACACTCTCTCAAATTCTAAATGTGGCAGGGGTAAAATACAGGGAGCGAAAGGCTATTTACAATTTATACAGAAATCAGATGGCTCTTATAGTCGAGGGGCATGAAAGGGAATCAGTGGTTGGGAACAGAGTGAGACAGGGTTGTAGCCTCTCCTCGATGTTATTCAATCTGTATATTGAGCAAGCAGTAAAGGAAACAAAAGGAAAATTCGAAGTACGTATTAAAATCCATGGAGAATAAACAAAATCTTTGAGGTTCGCCGATGACATAGTAAATCTGTCAGAGACAGCAAAGGCCTTGGAAGAGCAGTTGAATGGAATGGACAGTGTCTTGAAAGGAGGGTATGTGATGAACATCAACAAAAGCAAAACGAGGATAATGGAATGTAGTCAAATAAGTCGGGTGATGCTGAGGGAATTAGATTAGGAAATGAGACAAAGTAGTAAAGGAGTTTTGCGATTTGGGGAGAAAAATAACTGATGACTGTCGAAGTAGAGAGCAAAGCGTTTCTGAAGAAAAGAAATTTGTTAACATCGAGTATAGACTTAAATGCCAGGAAGTCGTTTCTGAAAGTATTTGTATGGAGTGTAGCCATGTATGGAAGTGAAACGTGGACGATACATAGTTTAGTCAAGAATAGAAGCTTTCGAAATATGGTGCTACAGAAGAATGCTGAAGATTAGATGGGTAGATCACATAACTAATGAGGAGGTATTGAATAGATTTGGGGAGAAGAGGAGTTTGTGGTACAACTTGACCAGAAGAAGGGATCGGTTGGTAGGACATGTTCTGAGGCATCGAGGTATCACAAATTTAGTATTGGTGGGCAGCGTGGAGAGTAAAAATCGTAGAGGGACACCAAGAGATGAATACACTAAGCAGATTCAGAAGGATGTAGGGTGCAGTAGGTACTGGCAGATGAAGAAGCTTGCACAGGATAGGGTAGCATGGAGAGCTGCATCAAACCAGTCGCAGGACTGAAGACCACAACAACAACAAACTGAAATGAACGCAAGTGCTGCGTTTCATCGCCACAACCATGTCGGGATGACGTCACGGGTTCTGATTCGCGAGTGGATTACAGGACACGCAATGCCGACACACGAAATAGCGCCCGACGACTGGTTGCTTTATAAATGAGTTAACGCGTGTGATATCCTACGTTACGCATGTATGAGAGGAGTTTGGGAACGGTTTGAAATTATTCTTAACGTGTGTTCGATGTGGACAAGTGCTCTCATTCTGAAACACAGTTGGATTACAGTGTGGCTAGTTGACACAAAAGGAAGTCTCTTGCGCGACTAAATGTTCGACATGCCAATCTCCCAGTGCGCGCGCATGTTTATGTGCGTGTGTGTATGTGTGTGGGGCGGGGTGACATTAGGGGAAATTATCTCAAGTGTTTGAAATGTTGTCTGAAGTTGGTTCCGGGTCGCTAACTGCCATCATTCTGAAGTACTGGGTGAATGACGACCATGTATTTCATAACTGTGAGTTGCGTCACCTCGAGACACGCCAAGTTTCCAGCTGTGATACATCCCATTTTCTTAGCAATCACGGAGACAACAAGAAGAACTGCACCACAAGATGATTATTTCTACACCAAGCCAGGTATTTCCATCGCAGCTCTTCAACATATATCAGAACAACCATCAGATTTCATAAAACCATACTCAACATTAAGTTCAATAAACTATGTTTGGCTTATAAAATTGTACGTAACTATATAACAATAACTGTAAACAACATGTCACCAGTAGCACAGCAGACAAAACGTAAAGCAGAAATCATGTGAATAAAGCAAGAAATCCGGTCTCTGTATTCCAAAAAACTGACTCTGAATATTGAATTATACAGATTGCATATAGAACTAGCTATCACATAACACACCCACCATTTTTTGATGAACTAATGTACAGGGTTAGAGCATACACAGATACCATAATAGGCAGGAAACAGACAATCCAACAAAAGAAACTCACAAAAATGTTAAATCACACAAACACCCACCATTCCCACCACCGATACAACAAACACACCTTTCACAAAGGAGTGATTAATCTAACAGACATAAAATTATCTGAACAAGAAAGCAGCCTACTTGAAAAGGGTCCCAAACATAACATTAACACAGTGGTGTCACACAGGACAGTAGAAAATATAACAGAAGCTGAAAACATCATAAAGCAACAAGAAAGACTAAACACACCTGTATTCAATGCAAACCTAACAAGACAACTAATTGCTGAGGAAATAAACATAATCAAAGAGAACAAAACCACCATAAAAGAAAACACTAGGACTCCTGAAGAAAAAACCTACAGAAAACTACAGAATAAATTAACACAAGAAAATGCCATCATCACAAAATCTGACAAAGGTAATTCAATAGTAGTCATAAACAAACAGGAATACATTCACAACATATTAGAACTCATCCAAAGCAACAACATCACAGAATTAACCAGTGACCCAACAAACCGATACCAAAGTGAGCTACAGAAAACCCTGAGAAACATAGAAACAATTTTCACAGAAACACAGATTAGAAAAATGATACAGTAAAATCCCAAGGCCCCCACCCTAAAATCATTGCCTTAAGTTCACAAACCCAGAATACCCATATGTCTTGATAAACTTCAATAAAGCCACAAAATACCACTTCACCAAACACACTCTGCTACAGACAATATACAAATACACTGACAACAGAAGTCTTAGAAAAAGTAAGATATGAAAACATACCAAACACAGCAACATTGGTTTCATTTGATATAATTTCAATGTACACACACACCCCAACAGAAGAAACCATCAACATAATAGAAAGAAACCTCCAACTGCAAGGAAACATACCCACAACAAACATACAAGAAATATTAGCCATACTCCGGCTCATCACAGAACAAAACTACTTCACATTCAAAGACAGATTTTACTCTCAACAAGATGGACTACCCATGGGATCCCCAATCAGTGACCTCCTACCTGACATTTTCCTCAGTCAGATGGAAAAACAAATCTTTGACAAAATAGTAATACCAAAACAGTACAAAATAATATATTGGTACAGATACATAGATGACATAATTTGCTTAATAGATGAACCACTGTTTCGCATAAAAGAACTTCATGATAAACTCCATCCACCCACAAATACAATTCACCATAGAAACACAAACAGATGAAAAACTTCATTTCTTAGATCTCACTATACACAAGAGAAACAACAAACATGAATTCACAATCTACAGAAAACCCACACCCACCAGCACCATTATTCATAACCAATCCAATCACCCCATACCTCACAAACAAGCCAGCTTCAGATATTTACTTCACAGGCTGAACAAAATACCCACAAACAAGCATGACTACGCACAAGAACTGAACACGATAAGCAAATTGCAAAGGAGAATGGATATGACGCAAAGAGAGTAGACAAAATAAACCAGAAAATACAGAAACAAACAGCACATAACCATCAAACACACACATCACACAACAAATCAGCAGGCAGTAAGCAACAAATGGCACATAATGACTTGCAACAACAAGGTCACACACAGGGTGGGTAATATACTAAAGAAACAAGGACTCAACATAGCATACAGAACCAACAACACAATACAGAGCAGACTAGGAAGAAATATCACCAACACTGACAAATACAGCCAGTCCGGCATCTACCAACTTACTTGCAACTGCTGTCAATATGTATATGTGGACCAAACATGCAGGACCTTCAGAACCAGATATAATGAACACCTCAGAGCACTGAAAAGCAATAGCACACACTCAACATTTGCAGACCACCTGGTAGCACACAACCACCACCCAACAACTGACCTTCACATCCTAAAAACTAGCAGCAGCCTATACCAAAAATTAGCTACAGAGGAAAACTACCACATTCAAAAATCAAGAGCCCAAGGAAGTAAAGTACTCAATGAATACACATCACTGTGCAACAAAACCCTCTTCGCTACAATAGAAGAACTATACAAGTAACACACACACACACACACACACACACACACACACACCACTAACGCCGAATGTAATTGAAGCTCGCGCGCCTCACCCAGCAGAACACGCTACGAAACAAATGAACGCCACACAGCCACAACAACACGTAATGGCAGCGAAAACTCCGCCCATGTTTTGACAAACTGCATTGCCACGCGAACAAAGGCACAGAAGAAAGCCTATTTACTTCTCCAACAATACAGGGAAACGTACCACAACTTCGAAACTGTAAGTTACGGAAAGAAAACGCGATACAGTCTTATTTCCGTTCGTAAATGCATAACAAACAAAAAATCGTAACAATACACAAATGTAATACTTACTAATGTAAATCCACCCGATGATGGAGGTTTAAACCTTCGAAACGCGTCGTGGAAATAAATAAAACGGTGACTGGTAACAGTGAACTTGTTTCATTTAATGTCAGTAACAGTCACGGTAAAGCCTAACCTAAAAATGTTCGCATTTAAAATAAATTACGTTTTGCTGTTTGCAGGTGACAAGTTGTATATTGTGTAGCAGAACAGCTGCCAAAATAAGTGGACAATAATATCATGTAACGCATGTTACTCATGATTACACCCACTTTTCGCCAATTAAGTTATAAATGCAACTGTTACATAATGTTGTAAACGACACAAATGTTAATATGTCAAGAACAAATTTACAGTTAAAAAGAGACATAGAACCCACTGACGATAGCACAAAAGTGCTGAAACATGCATGTGTGAAACAAAGAAGAAAGGTGTCTTGCATAAGGCGGAACTTCCCATCCCATTTTCTTAGCAAGCACGGAGACGACAAGAAGAGCTGCACCACAAGACGATTATGTGATACTTTTCTTACTGCGTGGCAGATTATACATCTTAATCAGTACATTACAACATTTTAGATGTTTAAAGCCGGCCGAAATAACCGACATACGCAAGCTATAATTAACGAGTTCCCGTTATCAGCTTTCGTAACTAGGGCGCCATTATTCTCCAGTTTACGATTAAAACTTTTCACGGTTCTATAACGTAATGCTTTGATTGAGCGACAGACAATTCATTTCCTAAGATTTCACAGAATTCTTAGCCTAACCGCGTTTGAACATTCTTTGGCGTTTTGGTACACTCCAAACCTAGTTTAAGGCCTGCTATGAAATTGTCTACCACGTGTGGTTCTTTAATCGCAGGTGCGATATTGAATTTCAGCCCTTTGGACAGTAACTGGGTCTTAGCTGTTGGAAATATAAGTTTTACTAATAACGCGTTCACAGAACGTGGGTTTAAAACTTTATTATTCGAACATCCTTGTTGGTCACCTCTGATAACACCCTTACACAAATTTGACGCTTTTTCGCACGACTTGCAGCGTGTTTCTTCTTTCTGTTTACCAATGAAATCATTGGCCAGTGCCCAAAAATCATCTATTCGATAATTTTAAGACTTCGAATAGTGCATCAATATTTCAAGATACAACAAGTAAGCTTTCTCGTTTAACCCATCTTTATTTGTATAGAATTCCGCAATTCTGTTATTGAGGATCTGAGCTATGAATTTCTTTTTGAAAGTAGGCGATTTGTAATATAATTTTCCTACATAATTGCGAGTACTAGCATGGCCATTTCATTTATTAATAAGTGTAAACAGAATAACGTGACCCCGAAGCTTGTCAGCGGATATTCGATGCCGCAAAACACAATCTTTCTTTCCGTTGAACGGACAGCACGGCTCTTATCAGAGACCCATCTGAGAAGAAATTCGCATGTTCTAGGTCAAAATGCGAGTAGATTTTTGTTTTGTAGAACATCTTCACATCCCCCCCCCCCCCCCCCCACAGAGACAAAACGCGACGTTGTTAAGGCGGTAATGAACGGAAAAATTTCGAAACACTGACTACTTCTAGCAGGAAAGAGAGGCGGTGAGCCCCACACAGCGTATCCCAGACCGACTCGTGTTCACGGTCGGTGCAGCGGTGTCCGCAGTCCGTGGTTAGCGTCCCAGGTTCGATTCCCGACAGAGTCGCTAGTTTCCTTCTCTCGGGGTCTGGGTGTTTGCGCCGCCCCCGTAACTTCGGCTCATCTCACCGCCGAGCAGATGGGCCAAGTCGAGTGAAACGGGACGGCTTTCTCCCACCGGCCGAGCAACCCCGGGAGCAAATCTCCCGGCCAACACCGCCACCTCATTCTGTTTCCATGGCTCCGCAGCTCAGTCGGTACAAACTAAACTCTTGTAGGACCACTCGTGTGTGTGTGTGTGTGTGTGTGTGTGTGTGTGTGTGTGTGTGTGTTCGCGCCAGTCCACAGACAACTTTTACTATATCTAAACAGGAACGAAAAATTTATACAATTACTGTTGTCAAATTATGCCAACATGTACACTTCTGTATGATTTATACAAGCTGAAGGAAACGTTCTTCTGCCTGAAAACTTCCTGTGGCGTACACATTTTACGCCCCAGTGTTTTCCGTATCAGCGTGAAACATCTTTCAAACGATATGAACCACACAAAATGCACCGCCATGAATGTACCTGTATACCCTCATGTGCATAACCGTAATACGTTATAGCGCTCTTTTCCAACACACTTCTCATGTATGAATCAAATCTAAACATAAGCACCACAAAATTAATGTCTTGATGGGGCATGCAGTAAAACTAAGTAACCACCTACAGATTCAAACCTCACACGACTTTGCGGAATATGGAGGAAGGTACTTTGTTCACCGAAGCCGTTCTTCGCTGCGCCGTGACGTCAGTCTCGCTGCTGCCCCCCCCCCCCCTTCCTGAAACTGTGTTTCTCACTGCAGCCGGTTTCCACCAGCCTCGCCGCGTGACGTCACCCGCTGACCCTGGACTGGCGACCCGCAGTTATCTGCACTGTGCGGACGCCCGCTTCCTGCCCACAAACCGCTGTTCCGCTGTGCCAGCGCATCTCCTCGAAGCTTCCAGGCTTGCAGCGAAATCACAACGACGAGAAAAATCGAGAAACTGCGGCCAATAAAGACGCCTTACGGAGGATCACCCTACCCACGCGCCATTCGTGGGCGGAAGAGGAACCTAAATTTTTCCTGTCTGTTCCGTTGTGCTGCGCCGAGTACGATGGCCAGAAGTTATTTTATGGCGGCTGTTTTTTGCAGTAACCCTTATATATTTGCGCTGGTCACTTTCAGCGGTTCCCAGTAAGTGGCTGTTGTCTGCGCTCTGATTCGTTGATGCAGAGGAGACTGACCGGTCGCCGTATTCGGTTTTATACTACCGGAGCACTGGTGCCACATTTAGTGGCTTTGTACTGAAGAAAGAGCAAGGAAAAAAATCCCTCGAAATCCCTTAGTTAAATATACGAATTCTTACAATCTAACCGCGTAAAATATCGTTATATGACGTCATCCCCGCAAGCTGCAATTACTTTAGGTTCAAATACCAAGTTTAATTTCTGACGCTTCAAACTAAGCACAATAAGAAACTAACTACAGTAAGGTCCGCACTGTGGATCACTACACAAAAACTGCCAAGAGTGGACGCCATCGTTTTCTTTAGTCCTGTCTGAAATATTTCGGTCGAGAAAAGTCACGTTAATAAATCTTTGCGTGAGTTTATAAAAAACTGCACCGTTCATCATGTAATGAATATATTTTTAAAGCACCTACATGAAAGAGGCTACAAAGATGGTAGTAATTCTCTTTTAGCCAATTTAGAGACTAACCGTCCATAGATATATTTTTCATGTTTTACGTCCATCTAGGTGGTAACGATTATTCGCATATTTTTAAGTAAATAAGTAAAAATGAGGAAATAGTTTGTACACGCGGTAAGTATAAAGAAATACGCAATACTAATTTCTGTAAGAGAAAAAGAAAGAGAAACAGCTGTTTGAAACTCAGATAAGGAGCCAAAAATCCCTGACTTGCCGGTCGTCTTGTTTCCTTGGAGTAGGCAAAATTCACACGACAAAAGAAAGAAGGCATGGAACGTCGGGGACATATTTTGATGAACAGTAAGGAGAACGATATTTGCTATCAGCAGATTTGCCCAAGTATTAAGCATTTTAATCGTCAGTAAACGAGAGACGGAATTATTCGTGAGTGGTAACGAAAATTCATTGTATCAGCTGTGCAACTCAGAGACAAGCAAAGGTCCTGCAGTGCTTTAGAGAGGGCGTTACTTCACCTACTGTGGCATTTCGTAACTTGTAATCGCAGTTTTACGTACGGAAAGGAACGACGCTTCAGTGACACTAAGTGAACTAAGGGTAGGTAGGGCGTGAATTACAAGTTAATGAACAGCAACACTGACAGCTCACCATACACTAGGTATTTACGTGTTAGAAAGCACTTGTGTATAAATTTCTCAGCATTATTTTGAAAGAAGAATAAAGCCACTGATGCATTGGTTTCCGTACTTGGCTCTCCACATAACGAACTTCTACATCCAATTTTAGAATTCAAACACTTACACTCGACGTATTAACGATACCTGCGTCTTCGTATACGTCAGTTACACGCGGAACTGCATCGGTTACATGTACGTACATAATTAACTTGTGTACCACGGAGGAGTAATATGGGTTCAGTAGAAGTAGGCATATACTCATCGTTTACGTACATTATCTTTCATTGCTTACGGAAAGATTCCCGACACTAAGGTACACAGTGTATGTACTGGGATTAAAGTCAGCACGTGAAGTGTAACCAAGCGCGTTCAAAAAGTAAGAGATTCTGTGAATTAAAATTAGGCGCTGCAGTGATTAATTGTAAGGGCACAGAAGTACTTTGATGGTTAACATTTCGCGGGTGTTCCTGGAGGCACATTACGTGCACAGATATTACGTACGTTATTGAAATAATTCGTAAATGCAATGTTGTCAACCAGACTGACTAAGAATTTAAAGACTTCTTGGCCTTGTGTAAAATGAGCAAGGGGATCGAGACCATGAGTTGGGCTGCTCAGCACCGTACTGGTGTAGAAACTGAAGACGACGGGTAAAAGGCGAGACAGAGGGCTACCATCAACGATTCACTCGTTTCCAGAATTCGAATTTTTCCGCAGTATTAGATGTACGAATATGATTGCATGCCATTACGAATTCAGCGCCTTGCCAAAATGCCGACAAGGCAAGGGAAGACTTTTCGTGTGTTGTAACATGCGTGGTATTTGACCAAATGTGGCAGGTGCAAAAAACCGTGTAAGGGGTGGGGGGCTGAACGAGATTTTTGTACGCAGTCCACACAAGTCAACAGCACGCAAAAGCCACGAACTCTGAACACCGCAGCAAAGTGTGTGGAAGACAGTGCGTCGGCGGTTACACTCCAAACCGTACCGTCTGGATCCCTTACAACAATGAAAAGCGGACTGTTACGGCCGGCGCCTCCACATTTGCGCCACATTGCAGGGATCAATTGAGGATGGACATTTCGCCCCCACGCTGATATTCAGCGACAAAGCAACTAACACTTTACTGAAAAAGTTTACCTCCGCAATGTGAGAGTGTGCCGTACTGAAAAACCTCAGGTAATTTCGGCGCATGAAGGAGATTCGCCGAGGGTTAATGTATCCTGTGCTGTGTGACAGGCGAAGCTGAATGGGCCGTTTTAATACTGAGAGACAACTGTGCCGGGTACATCTTACCTCGATATGTTGCAGTTGTGGTTGTTTCGACTACTCATTCCTTCAGGGAGCATCGATGTTTGTTGCTACCTAAACGACGAAATTTCGCATCGCTGCATTGGCCGTAGGCGGTTAACGCAAGTACTGATCAGCTTGCAAAAGCACTTAGTGGATGCTTGAAAATCTGAAACTGGTCACGGGTTTGTGTAATTAAACTGTGTGTGTGTGTGTCGTAATTGCGGTTGGCTCCTATATTGAAGTTATAATGTTTATAATTCTACTACAGCCCTATTTCTCTAAATGTTTATTTTCGAAAATCTAGCGATTAAAATAGGGTTTCATTGCACTGTGGCTGACTCAAATGAACTTGAAATATTAGCAGAAGGCCACTCCATCACTGACTACACAAAGTAGAGGCCATAATGGATGTTACCGAGAACTCGCGCCACAGGTATGTATGCACGATGATCTTCAGAGCCATTTTGTTTCTGTTTAGACCACTCGGCCAATGGGCTTGCGAAAATTTGAAAGGGCGCGAGACACAGGAACGTAACAGTGAGACGCAGTACAAAAAACAGACAAAAAAACACCGCGGGCGGGAGAGCGCGGTCTGCGCCCGTCCTGAGAGTGGGGGCTGCCGCTGTCTGCCGTGCCCACGTGTCGGCTGGCCGGCCGGCTGCACAGGTGTGGACCTGACCTGCCCCCACACCAGGGGCAAGCGGCGCCCAGCACCGAACCTGCCGATTCCAACTGTGCGTCACCAAAACGGACATACGACACTCTTCGAAAGCTAACATGAGTGAAATACGTGCCACACAAAAATTGTTACTGTAACATTCGATTTCTTTGGCTCCGCTGACTGACAACCATACTGTAACCTGACAACCTGTACCACAACTCTGGCTATGCAACGGATCACTATTCCACCACAACACTTTACAGAAAATAATATAGCAGCCACGCGTTCTGCTGTATCCGTGAGTGTGTGTGACGTCACGCAGCACACCATTACGCCACAGGTCAATCCCGACGGCCGCTATCAGCAGCTGCGAGCTGCTCCAGTTTAGGCAGCCGCCTGTACTGGAAATACGGGTACTTGCAGAGCCTTGATGCTTTGAGAAAAGTGAAACACACGACGGAAGTCTGAGAAAACTGCAGATTTTTTTAACTGATTAACTACTGAATGGTGCATCACCAAATGGACCACCAAGGCGACAGCGAAATTTTCGCGAACCGTTTTTTTTCTTCATCTGAGACACTGAAGTACCGGGTGCTCATAAGTAAAATGCAGCTACTGACCCAAGTCCACTGTGGTCTGTGAGTATGGTAAGGCAGCGAAACACTGTAGACGTGCTAATGCGTTAACGCGAAACCAGTTGGCGCCGGAGGAAATCAATTCCACGTTGGTTAGCAGGTGCGAATCTGTCACTGTGCAACACCTCGCGGGAGTCTCCGGTGCTCATACTGAACAAGTTCAGCAAGTGGCGGTTAACAATATCGACATTCTGCCTTTCTCACTTGTTTGTCCCTTCCTGTCCACATTCCGTTCCCAATGCATTAGATATGGGAACATTTCTTTCCAGTGTAAATCGGTTCCGCAAGGGCGCATTAGCATACCAAGTTTCGCCGCCATACAGCAGTTACAGCCCACGATGGACCTCTGTGAGTGGCTCTTCAGACTACAAGCACACAGTGGTACAGCGAATGACGGACATTAGCCACGCTGGACATTTGCCACACTTGCCCCTCCGCCAGGTAGCTTGACTAGCGATCCCTCAGGTTAGGGACGCCCTCGTACTACTTCTGTCCGCTTTCAAACCGGCGTCTTCCCATCTTACTCGATGCAACCAGTACGTAAGGGGGAAATACAGAGCTGCTTCTCCGAAATCGAAACATTTATAACATTTGGGAAACGAAAGCAATACCGACGACTAAGTCGGTATGTGATTAGTTGTGCCAAGTATAAATACAGATCCCTCTATCTGTACGGGCCGGCCGGTGTGGCCGTGCGGTTAAAGGCGCTCCAGTCTGGAACCGCGTGACCCCTACGGTCGCAGGTTCGAATCCTGCCTCGGGCATGGATGTGTGTGATGTCCTTAGGTTAGTTAGGTTTAATTAGTTCAAAGTTCTAGGGGACTGATGACCACAGATGTTAAGTCCCATAGTGCTCAGAGCCATTTGAACCATTTTTTTTTTGTCTGTACGGTAGCTTCCTTTCACGCTTACTTATTGAGATAGAAACAGTCTATTGCCATGGGAACAACAAGAACGGAAAGATGTAAAAGAGAGTGCGAATGTACGCTAATCATTTCTTTTTGGTCACTGCAATGTGCCTACTTTAATAACTACAACTGCATGCCCAAAAGACAATAAGGAAAGAAGAAATGGGTATGTGAACGTTTGACAAGAAGAACGACATACTCCATATTAATTTACTCTCTAAAATCTTGTGAAGAACATTAACTACTTGCTTCTCGCCATTAACGGTGTTCCACCCGCGTGTTTCATTACGAAGCAGGAAGCAGTGTAGTCCATTTTCGCGGTACGTATGAACAGCGAGACAATCAGAGCACAAGTACTGGTTACAGAGACACTGACTGTACACAATTTTTAAGGTAAAAGTTACGTAGGTAAAGTACGATTAAAATAGACGTTGATGGCTGTTAATACGTCAGAATGTCTGACAGGTTCATCCACACTGACATAGTAGTAAGGTATCGAACACTTAAGTTGGACCTACTTCCAAGAGCGGAGCACCACCAGTGGTAAGAGAGCTACGGCTGCTGACCAGTCAGCGCGCTTGCGTTTGTTTACATCTGGTTTGCTCTTATGCTTAAGTACATGCTACATACGAACCCCGTAGCCCCACCCTTTATTTCGCATTCACGTTCATTGTCCTACCCGTCTCACAGCCATACCACCTTACTCCACACCAACCTAGATCTCTCGCTGTGCTACGGAGTACTGAAAGCTTGTTCCCAACAAATAAGTAGGAGCCTCAGCCAGATATGTATTTTTCCTGATAGACTGAAATACGCTGTTGTTCAAAAACTGCGTAAAAATGAGGGGTCGACAGAAGCGTCCGATCCCACGCGTCGGCTTTGACCCGTGACGTAAGGGTGTCGTGTGTGACGTCACGACGGCGCAGAGTTTGGTTTGTGAGTGTGGCGTGTTTGTAGATGTCGTCGTGTTGTGGTTTGTTGTGCTCTCTGGTGGTGTGTTCAGGGTTTTCGTTCGTGTGGTGTAATGGGCTCAGTTTGCTTTTGTTCATTATCCAGAATTGTTCGAGTGTCGGCTGTGTTTGTGGCGGAATTCGTTTCAGTGAGTTAACGATTTTGTGTGAAAGTTAATTTAGTGTTCGCTGTACATCGTGTGGTAATTTTAGTAAAATTAATCGGTTGTTGTTTTTGTTCAGGAATGGATATGACGGATAAAATTAACAGTGCACAGGTCAAGGGAAGTGTTCGATCCCAATGTGTGGCTGCGTATGTTGGTATTGGTATCGGGAGATGTTTTTCGAGCTATATAGGCCAAGGAAAGTGTTTGATCCTCATTTATGGGATCGGGAGCTGCTGTTGAGCTATATAGGTCAAGGGAAGTGTCCGATTCCAGATGATATTGTGTTTAGTGGTATTTGGAGAGTTTTGTGTTGTTTTGTATTGGGGTGGGTGTCTAAATTAGTTTATATTTAGTTTGCCCCCACCCAAAAACACCCCATTTCCCGCGCTTGTCCCGTTAGTCCCATTAGGCTTTTTGTGGAAAGTGTGTGTGTTTGTTTTTCGATTTTCGTCCTCATAATGTGTACGTAACGACTTTATATGCGCCATATTGGAATCGTGGTTTATGGTCGTTTCCGCCATATTTGTGACGTCAAAGCAGATGGGCGGGATCGGACGCTTGCGTATTTCCAAAATGGGGATAGGTCTGATGCTAACAACTACCAGCCAGTCTCACTTCTGATAGCTTTATTCAAAAGTCTTGAAAAAGTAATGTATTCAGGAGTAGCATCACGTACCTGTAAAAATGAAGTACTAACAAAATGTCAATTTGGTTTTCAGAAAGGATTTTCAAGAGAAAATGCTATAAATATGCTTTCACTGATCAATATTAAATGCAGTGAATAATCAAACATCACCCATTAGGATATTTTGTCACCTCTCAAAGGCTTTTGATGGTGTGAATCATGAATTTCTTCTACACAAGCTTAAGTATTGTGGCATGAATGGGACAGTGCACAAATGGTTTAATTCATATTTAACTGGAAGAATGCAGAAGACTGAAATTAGCACTACAGATTGTCTGCAAAAATCAGCAGAGTCCTTTAACTGAGGAGGTATCAAGAATGGTGTCCCACAGAGTTCAGTCTTGGGTCCCTTACTGTTCTCAATATATATTAATGACTTGCTACTCTATATTCATGAAGATGCAAAGCTAGTTCTTTTTGCTAATGATACAAGTACAGTAATCACACTCAAGGAAATTATAAATAATGTTTTTCACAAAATTATTAAGTGGTTCTCTGCAAATGGACACTCATTAAACTTCGAGAAAAAACAGTGTATGCAATTCTGTGCAGTAAATGGCGTAACAACATTGATAAATATAGGCTATGAAAGCAAGTTGTTGCTAACGCAAAGTATTCAAAATTTCTGGATGTGTACACTGATGAGAAATTGAATTTGAAGAAACATCAATTATCTGCTGAAGTGATTAGGTTGAGCTACTTATGCTACTGGGGTTATTGCAAAATATTGGTGATGAACATCATTAAATTAGCCTACTATGCCTATTTTCATTCACTGCTTACACATGGTATCGTATTTGGGGGCAATTCGTCACTAAGAGGAAAAGTATTCATAGCACAGAAGGGTGTGATCAGGCTAACAGCTGGAGCCCACCAAAGATCACGTTGTGGACATTTATTCAATGAACTTGAGATATTCACAGTACCTTCGACATACATATATTCATTTATGAAATTTGTCATTAATGACCCACCCCAATTCAAAAATAACAGCAAAGTGCATAGCTACAACACTAGAAGAAACGAAGATCTTCACTACTCTGGATTAAATCTCACTTTGTCACAAGAAGGTGTGAATTATGCTGCCACAAAAATATTTGGTCATTTGCCAAACAGCATTAAAAATCCAGCAGATATCTAAACAACATTTAAAAGAAAAAAGTATTCCTGAATGACAGCTCCTACTGAATAGATGAATCTTTAGACATGAAGTATTAACTATAAAAATATTTACTATTTTGTATAAAGAAAACTTATGTTAAAGTGATACATCCCACATCATTACGAAATGTATTAATGCGCTATGTAACAAGGATCAATGTATGTATGTATGTATGTATGTATCTATGTATGCAGACCAATTTGTCAACACAACCCATATTTCAGGGAGGTGGCTATCGTTATCAGCCCTTCTTTGTGGAAGTTTGTCTACAACCACCTGCATTGCTATTTTTCATTTACTTCCACAAAAGACGATGAAATTACTCTTAACGTATTAATGTCAAGAGATCTGCTTGCTGTGATATAAACTGTGTATTCCTTCCTCTACGCAACAGCAACACACTTCATACTGTAGGCAACTACAGATGTAACAATGCGTTCCTCTTAAAGCCTCAACAGTTGAATAATTGTTTGTCCTAACAAAGTATTACTCAGCAGCACCCGTTTGGTTTCAGTTTCTCCCAACTTATGTTTTGATGAAACAGTCCACAGGTGAACTGCCTGTTCGTAGTGTCCAACGTGCACGCTATGAACCGAAAGTACAGCTATGGACTGTTCCATCAAGAATATATATAATAGTTGAGTTCTGCAGTGAGATTTGTAACTGATACTCTGTATTTTGATATCGTTCTGAGCAATGACAAACACTTATCAGAAAAGATTCTGAGGATGGCTGGTTTTACTGCAAAAATGTTTGAGTACTGGTCCTTTACGTGGGATACTGCTTCACTCGTCCAGATACCCCCTTAGCAGAAAACCGACTATTTTTTTGGGAAGTGTACGGCACAGTCACTGCCTGGAGATGCACGATTATTAACAGAAGTGAAGACTAAGCCCCTAACGCCGGGAATTTTGACAACTTTTCTAGCAAGAGGATCAATTTTAGGTCATCGTAAGAATTCATTAATTTCTCCACTTACACGTATAGAACAAAGATGAAATGGAGGGTAACATTATCTGTCTTACTGAGTAACCAACAGACTACGTTGTCACCAAAAACATTATTCTAGAAAAGTGAAAATATCGAAATTCAATGGAACAGCGTTCTGTACTAAAACACATTTGCGTGGCTTAACGTGCTGACGATTGCTAATGCAGGACTGGGAGAAAGAAGCTGACATATCAGTTGTACTAAATTCGGCAGTTTTCGTGGAGCTGACTGCTTCGGAAAATACCGGATTCAATGCTCCACTATCGAACTGTCAAAATGCGTCTAGCTTGGTTTGATTTCAAACCATTAGGAATAGGATCAGACTGTCCCTAGGTCTACGCAGTATCCTGACGGAAAGGAATTGTTTAATTTCTCAATAGTCGAAGTTGCCATAGCATCTTATCTACTTGTACATGCAGTGTTCCGTCATTGTGTTCTGTTATTCCTAATACGCAGAATAATCCTTTTATGGATCACATGTGTACAAATACGAACCTATATTTCGGAAAAAAAAAATCAACAAAATGGCGCGAATACGAGTAGAAATCTCGTCCGAGCCTATGCTTTTTCTCTCATGCCTAAAGTCCGTAGAACAGCAGAATTAATAGGAATGTCGGTAGGACTTTAAAATAAGATTTGTAATACGAAATTCGTTAGTATTTTGAGAGTGTAATAAACGAACGCGGTTTGCTTTATAAGCGATAGTCTCCATAGTGAACGTAAATGAAACCTCACAGCTATCGTGACTTTGCAAAAACAAACCAAAAGAAAACAAACAAAATAATTCAACACTACAGGAACGCATGAAAACAGTCGTCCTTACCTTATTAAGGGTGTGGGTGTAGCAGAAGAAATTCTCGGCGCAGCAGCAGCACGAAATCCCAACGCAGAACGTCACACTGGACACGACTGGCTACAAATGCGACAGACGCCTGAAGCGGCAGGGGTGTGGCACGCAGTCAGTGCTGCCAACGGCTGCGAGGCCGGCAGGTACCAACTGCAGCCTGCTACGGGGGCTTCACACAGGGGGCAGCGCTTCCAGGGACCCCGCGCAGAACGTGCGAATGTAATACGAAGACTTGTCGTCCTAATTTTGTTATTGCGGACAAGCTGAAAAAAATAAAGTAACATGTTTGTGAAAGTACTTTTCACTTAATGTAATCCAATTCTACGCTCACTGTGACACTGCTGTGGCCACTGGAGTACCTCTCAGAAAATTATGCCCGCATCGGGGTAGAGGGAACCAGCGGCTGTGAGACGGACGCGCCGCAGCAGTATCTGTGCCAACACACGGCCGCTGCCCATGCGTCAATTCCATTCATTGCTGCTCGCTGCCTCTCTGCGCCATTTCTAGTCATTGCTGTGGATAACAATCAAGCATTAGATCCCACCCGTCAGCAGGTTGTTTCCCACAGAATGATTTTTTTTATTGTCGTCGGTTTAAACATATGCCTGACGTACTTTCCCACTTCACGTGTTGCGTTTGCATTGTGTGTGAAGATACAGTGTTTTTCCCCGCCCCGTGGAGTTCAAAGTGCGAACAGGGAAACGTTTCGTGATAGGACAGGTTTAAAAAATACGATTCACGTGCTCAAAAGATCAAGAAAAAGCTACAACTGAACAGTTTTTCAACTCACAAGAAGGCGCTTCCGAAAAATTTCTCCGACCAACAACGTCAGACAGTGAGAGTTAAGCGTGCTTAAAAGGCCATGTCCTTAACAGCAGCCTCTCATCGTGTGGTGCTTCAGATGCAAGTGTACACAAGCACTGGAATACGGACCCCCAGCTGTCCCACATTCGGGTAGGCCTACTGCTAGCAGTTGTGAAGCAATCACGAGTTTGGACCCAGGCACTTGGCCTAATAGGTTAACATCCACAATGATAAAAGAAATTTTACATAAAGGCCCTACTAAAATTGTAAGTTTTGAGTATCCTTTAAACGAGAATGGAAGAAAATTGTCAACTCATTTTTAATATAAGAAGTTTGCCAAATTGAGAAAAACAATGATCGTAAATGGCTTATGTATTCGAAACCTACCGACACGCTCTTTGTTTTTATTGTAAACATATTCGATCTCCTTCAAACAAGCTATCAGGTGATGGACTCTGTGACTGGCTTCATTTAGGAAATCGGCTTCAAGAGCATGAACAATAATTTAACAACATAAACACTACAAGAAAGTGGATAGAATGCGAGGTAATTTGAAACAACAAAGTGTTATTGATCATACTGACCTTGAACTACTGGAAAAAGAGAAAGAACATTAGCGTCAGTTTCTAAAATAAATTATACTCACCGTCAGGTACCTACTTCAAAGCAATATTGCCTTAAAGGGAGGCAGCGACAAGCTCTATCAAGGAAATAATGGTAGTTTTCTTGGTTTGATGGAAATGACAGCAGAATTAGACCCTGTTTTGCAGGAAGATTAGAGGTGGCTAAAGGCTCAAGTAAGTCTTGACCATTTTCTTGGAAAAAACCATTCAACATGAACTCATAAATTTGCTTGCCAACAAAGTAAAAAACAGCATTCTTAATTCTGTAATCGAAAGTAAATATGTTTCTGACGTACTTGATTGTACTTCCGACACATGCCACAAGGAACAAATTCCATTTCCAGGAGTGTATGTAGTAAAAACAGAAGAAAATCTCCCGTTTCGTCTTTTGTTTCGTAATGACGTAATGACTGATCGTCACAATTGTCGCCCTTCTCTCAGAAACGTTTAAATTTATAGTTTGGAAACGTACGGCGGGTGCTGAGGTATTCGATGGCGCTACAAGCAACAAAACAGAGCCTTCTAAGTTGAAGCAATCGGCAGGAATGAAGTGGTAAAATTAATGTTTTGGTTTTCGAAAATTCAATTATTAGCCGGAGTTAGTGCCTTGCAGTTGACCGAGGACCTTGAGGTTTTGCATAAACTGAGGTCTCACCGACACAGAGCTTGAGAAAGTGTGAAAAGTGTTAATATGTAGTAAAAACGGAAGAAAATCTCCCGTTTCGTCTTTTGTTTCGTAATGACGTAATGACTGATCGTCACATTTGTCGCCCTTCTCTCAGAAACGTTTACATTTATAGTTTGGAAACTTACGGCGGGTGCCGAGGTATTCGATGGCACTACAAGCAACAAAACAGAGCCTTCTAAGTTGAAGCAATCGGCAAGAAAGAAGTAGTAAAATTAATGTTTTGGTTTTCGAAAATTCAATTATTACCCGGAGTAAGTGCCTTGCAGTTGACCGAGGACCTTGAGGTTTTGCATGAACCGAGGTCTCGCCGCCACAGAGCTTGAGAAAGTGTGGAAAGTGTTAATATGTAGTAAAAACGGAAGAAAATCTCCCGTTTCGTCTTTTGTTTCTTAATGACGTAATGACTGATCGTCACATTTGTCGCCCTTCTCTCAGAAACGTTTACATTTATCGTTTGGAAACTTACGGCGGGTGCCGAGGTATTCGATGGCACTACAAGCAACAAAACAAAGCTATCTAAGTTGAAGCAATCGGCAAGAAAGAAGTAGTAAAATTAATGTTTTGGTTTTCGAAAAATCAATTATTTGCCGGAGTTAGTGCCTTGCAGTTGACCGAGGACCTTGAGGTTTTGCATGAACTGAGGTCTCGCCGCCACAGAGCTTGAGAAAGTGTGAAAAGTGTTAATATATAGTAAAAACGGAAGAAAATCTCCCGTTTCGTCTTTTGTTTCGTAATGACGTAATGACTGATCGTAACAATTGTCGCCCTTTTCTTAGAAACGTTTACATTTATCGTTTGGAAACTTCCGGCGGGTGCTGAGGTATTCGATGGCGCTACAAGTAACAAAACAGAGCCTTCTACGCTGAAGCAATCGGCAAGAAAGAAGTGGTAAAATTAATGTTTTGGTTTTCGAAAATTCAATTATTAGCCGGAGTTAGTGCCTTGCAGTTGACCGAGGACCTTGAGGTTTTGCATGAACTGAGGTCTCACCGCCACAGAGCTTGAGAAAGTGTGAAAAGTGTTAATATGTAGTACAAACGGAAAAAAATCTCCCGTTTCGTCTTTTGTTTCGTAATGACGTAATGACTGATCATCACAATTCTACATCTACATCTACATCTATACTCCGCGAGCCACCTTACGGTGTGTGGTGGAGGGTACTTATTGTACCACTATCTGATCCCCCCTTCCCTGTTCCATTCACGAATTGTGCGTGGGAAGAACGACTGCTTGTATGTCTCCGTATTTGCTCTAATTTCTCGGATCTTTTCGTTGTGATCATTACGCGAGATATATGTGGGCGGTGGTAATATGTTGCCCATCTCTTCCCGGAATGTGCTCTCTCGTAATTTCGATAATAAACCTCTCCGTATTGCGTAACGCCTTTCTTGAAGTGTCCGCCACTGGAGCTTGTTCAGCATCTCTGTAACGCTCTCGCGCTGACTAAATGTCCCCATGACGAATCGCGCTGCTTTTCGCTGGATCATGTCTATCTCTTCTATTAATCCAACCTGGTAAGGGTCCCATACTGATGAGCAATACTCAAGAATCGGACGAACAAGCGTTTTGTAAGCTACTTCTTTCGTCGATGAGTCACATTTTCTTAGAATTCTTCCTATGAATCTCAACCTGGCCCCTGCTTTTCCCACTATTTGTTTTATGTGATCATTCCACTTCAGATCGCTCTGGATAGTAACTCCTAAGTATTTTACGGTCGTTACCGCTTCCAATGATTTACCACCTATGGCATAATCGTATTGGAATGGATTTCTGCCCCTATGTATGCGCATTATATTACATTTATCTACGTTTAGGGAAAGCTGCCAGCTGTCGCACTATGCATTAATCCTCTGCAGGTCTTCCTGGAGTACATACGAGTCTTCTGATGTTGCTACTTTCTTGTAGACAACCGTGTCATCTGCAAATAGCCTCACGGAGCTACCGATGTTGTCAACTAAGTCATTTATGTATATTGTAAACAATAAACAATAAAGGTCCTATCACGCTTCCTTGCGGTACTCCCGAAATTACCTCTACATCTGCAGATTTTGAACCGTTAAGAATGACATGTTGTGTTCTTTCTTCTAGGAAATCCTGAATCCAATCACAAACCTGGTCCGATATTCCGTAAGCTCGTATTTTTTTCACTAAACGTAAGTGCGGAACCGTGTCAAATGCCTTCCTGAAGTCCAGGAATACGGCATCAATCTGCTCCCCAGTGTCTACGGCACTGTGAATTTCTTGGGCAAATAGGGCGAGCTGAGTTTCACATGATCTCTGTTTGCGGAATCCATGTTGGTTATGATGAAGGAGATTTGTATTATCTAAGAACGTCATAATACGAGAACACAAAACATGTTCCATTATTCTACAACAGATTGACGTAAGCGAAATAGGCCTATGATTATTCGCATCTGATTTATGACCCTTCTTGAAAATGGGAACGACCTGCGCTTTCTTCCAGTCGCTAGGTACTTTACGTTCTTCCAGCGATCTACGATAAATTGCTGATAGAAAGGGGGCAAGTTCTTTAGCATAATCACTGTAGAATCTTAAGGGTATCTCGTCTGGTCCGGATGCTTTTCCGCTACTAAGTGATAGCAGTTGTTTTTCAATTCCGATATCGTTTATTTCAATATTTTCCATTTTGGCGTCCGTGCGACGGCTGAAGTCAGGGACCGTGTTACGATTTTCCGCAGTGAAACAGTTTCGGAACACTGAATTCAGTATTTCTGCCTTTCTTCGGTCGTCCTCTGTTTCGGTGCCATCGTGGTCAACGAGTGACTGAATAGGGGATTTAGATCCGCTTACCGATTTTACATATGACCAAAACTTTTTAGGGTTCTTGTTTAGATTGTTTGCCAATGTTTTATGTTCGAATTCGTTGAATGCTTCTCTCATTGCTCTCTTTACGCTCTTTTTCGCTTCGTTCAGCTTTTCCTTATCAGCTATGATTCGACTACTCTTAAACCTATGATGAAGCTTTTTTTGTTTCCGTAGTACCTTTCGTACATGATTGTTATACCACGGTGGATCTTTCCCCTCGCTTTGGACCTTAGTCGGTACGAACTTATCTAAGGCGTACTGGGCGATGTTTCTGAATTTTTTCCATTTTTGTTCCACATCCTCTTCCTCAGAAATGAACGTTTGATGGTGGTCACTCAAATATTCTGCGATTTGTGCCCTATCACTCTTGTTAAGCAAATATATTTTCCTTCCTTTCTTGGCATTTCTTATTACACTTGTAATCATTGATGCAACCACTGACTTATGATCACTGATACCCTCTTCTACATTCACAGAGTCGAAAAGTTCCGGTCTATTTGTTGCTATGAGGTCTAAAACGTTAGCTTCACGAGTTGGTTCTCTAACTATCTGCTCGAAGTAATTCTCGGACAAGGCAGTCAGGATAATGTCACAAGAGTCTCTGTCCCTGGCTCCAGTTCTGATTGTGTGACTATCCCATTCTATACCTGGTAGATTGAAGTCTCCCCCAATTACAATAGTATGATCACGAAACTTCTTCACGACGTTCTGCAGGTTCTCTCTGAGGCGCTCAACTACTACGGTTGCTGATGCAGGTGGTCTATAGAAGCATCCGACTATCATATCTGACCCACCTTTGATACTTAGCTTAACCCAGATTATTTCACATTCGCATTCGCTAATAACTTCACTGGATATTATTGAATTCTTTACTGCTATAAATACTCCTCCACCATTGGCGTTTATCCTATCCTTGCGGTATATATTCCATTCTGTGTCTAGGATTTCGTTACTGTTCACTTCCGGTTTTAACCAACTTTCCGTTTCTAATACTATATGCGCACTATTTCCTTCAATAAGAGATACTAATTCAGGAACCTTGCCCTGGATACTCCTGCAGTTTACCAATATTACGTTAACTTTTCCTGTTTTTGGTCTCTGAGGACGGACGTTCTTTATCAACGATGATAATGTCCTCTCTGGTAAGCCGTCAGGTATTTTATTGTTTCGCCCAAGGGGGGGTCCCTCTAACCTAAAAAACCCCCGTGTGCACGCCACACGTACTCTGCTACCCTAGTAGCTGTTTCCGGTGTGTAGTGCACGCTTGACCTGTCTAAGGGGGCCCTACAGTTCTCCACCCAATAACGGAGGTCGATGAATTTGCAACCATTATAGTCGCAGAGTCGTCTGAGCCTCTGGTTTAGACCCTCCACACGGCTCCAAACCAGAGGACCGCGATCGACTCTGGGCACTATGCTGCAGATATTAAGCTCAGCTTGCACTCCGCGTGCGATGCTGGTTGTCTTCACCAAATCAGCCAGCCGCCGGAAGGAACCAAGGATGGCCTCAGAACCCAAGCGGCAGGCGTCATTCGTTCCGACATGTGCTACTATCTGCAGCCGGTCACACCCAGTGCGTTCAATAGCTGCCGGAAGGGCCTCCTCCACATTACGGACGAGACCCCCCGGCAAGCACACCGAGTGCACACTGGCATTCTTCCCCGACCTACCCGCTATTTTCCTGAGGGGCTCCATAACCCGCCTAACGTTGGAGCTCCCTATAACTAATAGGTCCGCCCTCTGTGACTGTCGGGACCTTGCCGGAGAATCGGCCACTGGCCCAACAGGCGAGGCATCCTGTGGTGGCTCGGAAACGATGTCATCACCACTAGGAAGCACCCCGTACCTGTTGGAAAGGGGTAAGGCTGCTGCCACGCGGCCAGATCCCACCTTCGCCTTTCGGCCAGGCACGCGCGAGCCCACCACTGTCCGCCATTCACCCTGGAATGATGGCTGACCGATAAGATGCTCACTGCCGGAAGACGCAGCGACATCAGGGGTTCCATGTGATTCCAAGGCCACCGAAGTAGGCATAGGTCTCACCACAGTTGCCCCAACGCCACTACGAGCCGACGCCTGCGCCTCGAGCTCGATGAGCCTAACAGACAAAGCCTCCACCTGCCCCCGAAGAGTGGCCAATTCTCCTTGCGTCCGCTCACAACAACCACAGTCCCTACACATGACTATGTTTACCCTATCCTATACGGTGACAAATTCCCAAGATAATCTTCTGATAAGCTACTCTGATAATCAAGAAACACTCACTGAAACACGAGACGCGAAAACTACGCTAGGTTTTCCCAGAAAAACTATTTAAAAGCTAAGCGCAGCAAATAAGTACAAAAACGCTTTATACAAACAGTACTCGCTGCTGCTGGTGCTCTCGCTCTGGCTGTCACAAGACAACTGCTGATTCAAGTTACTAGTGGCTAACGGCCGCGAAACAAACAAAAGACGGTTTTGGGGCGCTTTCTGTTCTAAACGATCAAGAAAACACTAAGAAATCTAACACGAAAACTACGTAAAGATTTATCAAGAACTGTTACTATGCAGAGCAGATAAACACAAATAGAATCCCTTCCTTAATGGAAGGTCGTAAACAAAATGCAAAATAAACGCTTTATACAAACAGTACTCGCTGCTCCTGGTGCTCTCGCTCTGGCTGTCACAAGACAACTGCTGATTCAAGTGACTAGTAGCTAACGGCCGCGAAACAAACAAAAGACGGTTTTAGGGCGCTTTCTGTTCTAAACGATCAAGAAAACACTAAGAAATCTAACACGAAAACTACGTAAAGTTTTATCAAGAATTGTTAGTTACTATGCAGAGCAGAGCAATTGTCGCCCTTCTCTCACAAACGTTTACATTTATCGTTTGGAAACTTACGAGGGGTGCTGAGGTATTCGATGGCACTACAAGCAACAAAACAGAGTCTTCTAAGTTGAAGCAATCAGCAAGAAAGAAGTAGTAAAATTAATGTTTTGGTTTTAGAAAATTCAAGTATTAGCCGGAGTTAGTGCCTTGCAGTTGACCGAGGACCTCAAGATTTTGCATGAACTGAGGTCTCACCGCCGCAGAGCCTGAGAAAGTGTGAAAAGTGTCAATATGTAGCAAAAACGGAACAAAATCTCACGTTTTGTCATTTGTTTCGTAATGACGCAATGACTGATCGTCACAATTGTCGCCCTTCTCTCAGAAACGTTTACATTTATCGTTTGGAAACTTACGGCGGGTGCTGCGGTATTCGATGGCACTACAAGCAACAAAACAGAGCCTTCAAAGTTGAAGCTATCGGAAAGAAAGAAGTAGTAAAATTAATGATTTGGTTTTCGAAAATTCAATTATTAGCCGGAGTTAGTGCCTTGCAGTTGACCGAGGACCTTGAGGTTTTGCATGAACTGAGGTCTCGCCGCCACTGAGACTGAGAAAGTGTGAAAAGTGTTAATATGTAGTAAAAACGGAAGGAAATCTCCCGTTTCGTCTTTTGTTTCGTAATGACGTAATGACTGATCGTCACATTTGTCGCCCTTCTCTCAGAAACGTTTACATTTATCGTTTGGAAACTTACGGCGGGTGCCGACGTATTCGATGGCACTACAAGCAACAAAACAGAGCCATTTAAGTTGAAGCAATCGGCAATAAAGAAGTAGTAAAATTAATGTTTTGGTTTTCGAAACTTCAATTATTAGCCGGAGTTAGTGCCTTGCAGTTGACCGAGGACCTTGAGGTTTTGCATGAACTGAGGTCTCGCCGCCACAGAGCTTGAGAAAGTGTGACAAGTGTTAATATGTAGTAAAAACGGAAGGAAATCTACCGTTTCGTCTTCTGTTTCGTAATGACGTAATGACTGATCGTCACAATTTTCGCCCTTTTCTCAGAAACGTTTACATTTATCGTTTGGAACTTACGGCGGGTGCTGAGGTATTCGATGGCACTACAAGCAACAAAACAGAGCCTACTAAGTTGAAGCAATCGGCAAGAAAGAAGTAGTAAAATTAACGTTTTGGTTTTCGAAAATTCAATTATTAGCCGGAGTTAGTGCCTTGCAGTTGACCGAGGACCTTGAGGTTTTGCATGAACTGAGGTCTCACCGCCATAGAGCTTGAGAAAGTGTGAAAAGTGTTAATATGTAGTAAAAACGGAAGAAAATCTCCCGTTTCGTCTTTTGTTTCGTAATGAAGTAATGACTGATCGTCACAATTGTCGCCCTTCTCTCAGAAACGTTTACATTTATCGTTTGGAAACTTACGGCGGGTGTTGTGATATTCGATGGCACTACAAGCAACAAAACAGTGCTTTCTAAGTTGAAGCAATCGGCAAGAAAGAAGTAGTAAAATTAATGTTTTGGTTTTCGAAAATTCAATTATTAGCCAGAGTTAGTGCCTTGCAGTTGACCGAGGACCTTGAGGTTTTGCATGAACTGAGGTTTCGCCGCCACAGAGCTTGAGAAAGTGTGAAAAGTGTTAATATGTAGTACAAACGGAAAAAAATCTTCCGTTTCGTCTTTTGTTTCGTAATGACGTAATGACTGATCACCACATTTGTCGCCCTTCTCTCAGAAACGTTTACATTAATCGTTTGGAAACTTACGGCGGGTGCTGAGGTATTCGATGGCACTACAAGCAACAAAACAGAGCCTTCTAAGTTGAAGCAATCGGCAAGAAAGAAGTAGTAAAATTAATGTTTTGGTTTTCGAAAATTCAATTATTAGCCGGAGTTAGTGCCTTGCAGTTGACCGAGGACCTTGAGGTTTTGCATGAACTGAGGTCTCGCCGCCACAGAGCTTGAGAAAGTGAGAAAAGTGTTAATATGTAGTAAAGACGGAAGAAAATCTCCCGTTTCGTCTTTGTTTCGTAATGACGTAAGGACTGATCGTCACAATTGTCGCCCTTCTCTCAGAAACGTTTACATCTATCGTTTGGAAACTTACGGCGGGTGCTGAGGTATTCGATGGCACTACAAGCAACAAAACAGAGCCTTCTAAGTTGAAGCAATCGGCAAGAAAGAAGTAGTAAAAGTAATGTTTTGGTTTTCGAATATTCAATTATTAGCCAGAGTTGGTGCCTTGCAGTTGACCGAGGACCTTGCGGTTTTGCATGAACTGAGGTCTGGTAGCCACATAGCATGAGAAAGAACGAAAAGTGATAATATATAGTAAAAACGGAAGAAATCCCCCGTTTCGTCTTTTGTTTCGTAATGACGTAATGACTGATCGTCACAATTGTCGCCCTTCTCGCAGAAACGTTTACATGTATCGTTTGGAAACTTACGGCGGGTGCTGAGGTATTCGATGGCACTACAAGCAACAAAACAGAGCCTTCTGAGTTGAAGCAATCGGCAAGAAAGACATAGTAAAATTAATGTTTTGGTTTTCGAAAATTCAATTATTAGCCGGAGTTAGTGCCTTGCAGTTGACCGAGGTCTTGAGGTTTTGCATGAACTGATGTCTCGCCGCCACAGACCTTGAGAAAGTGTGAAAAGTGTTAATATGTATTAAAAACGGAAGAAAATCTCCCGTTTCGTCCTTTGTAACGTAACTACGAAATGACTGATCGTCAGATTTGTCGCCTTTCTCTCAGAAACGTTTACATTTATCGTTTGGAAACTTACGGCGGGTGCTGAGGCATTCGATGGCACTACAAGCAACAAAACAGAGCCTTCTAAGTTGAAGCAATCGGCAAGAAACAAGTAGTAAAATTAATGTTTTGGTTTTCGAAAAGTCAATTATTAGCCGGAGGTAGTGATTTGCAGTTGACCGAGGACCTTGAGGTTTTGCATGAACTGAGGTCTCGCCGAAACAGAGCTTGAGGAAGTGTGAAAAGTGTTAATATGTGGTAAAAACGGAAGAAAATCTCCCGTTTCGTCCTTTGTTTCGTAATTACGTAATGACTGATCGTCACATTTGTCGCCTTTCTCTCAGAAACGTTTACATTTATCGTTTGGAAACTTACGGCGGGTGCTGTGATATTCGATGGCACTACAAGCAACAGAACAGAGCCTTCTAAGTAGAAGCAATCGGCAAGAAAGAAGTAGTAAAATTAATGTTTTGGTTTTCGAAAATTCAATTATTAGCTGGAGTTAGTGCCTTGCAGTTGACCGAGGACCTTGAGGCTTTGCATTAAGTGAGGTCTCGCCGCCACAGACCCTGAGAAAGTGTGAAAAGTGTTAATATGTAGTAAAAACGGAAGAAAATCTCCCGTTTCGTCTTTTGTTTCGTAATGACGTAATGACTGATCGTCACATTTGTCGCCTTTCTCTCAGAAACGTTTACATTTATCGTTTGGAAACTTACGGCGGGTGCTGAGGTATTCGATGGCACTACAAGCAACAAAACAGAGCCTTCTAAGTTGAAGCAATCGGCAAAAAAGAAGTAGTAAAAGTAATGTTTTGGTTTTCGAATATTCAATTATTAGCCAGAGTTGGTGCCTTGTAGTTGACCGAGGACCTTGATGTTTTGCATGAACTGAGATCTGGTAGCCACATAGCATGGGAAAGAGCGAAAAGTGTTAAGATGTAGTAAAAACGGAAGAAAATCTCCCGTTTCGTCTTTTGTTTCGTAATGACGTAATGACTGATCGTCACAATTGTCGCCCTTCCCTCAGAAACGTTTACATTTATCGTTTGGAAACTTACGCCGTGTGCTGACGTATTCGATGGCACTGCAAGCAACAAAACAGAGCCTTCTAAGTTGAAGCAATCGGCAAGAAAGAAGTAGTAAAATTAATGTTTTGGTTTTCGAAAATTCAATTATTAGCCGGAGTTAGTGCCTTGCAGTTGACCGAGGACCTTGAGGTTTTGCATGAACTGAGGTCTCGCCGCCACAGAGCTTGAGGAAGTGTGAAAAGGATTAATATGTAGTGAAAACGGAATAAAATCTCCCGTTTCGTCTTTTGTTTCGTAATGACGTAATGACTGATCGTCACATTTGTCGCCCTTCTCTCAGAAACGTTTACATTAATCGTTTGGAAACTTACGGCGGGTGCTGAGGTATTCGATGGCACTACAAGCAACAAAACAGAGCCTTCTAAGTTGAAGCAATCGGCAAGAAAGAAGTAGTAAAATTAATATTTTGGTTTTCGAAAATTCAATTATTAGCCAGAGTTAGTGCCTTGCAGTTGACCGAGGACCTTGAGGTTTAGGATGAACTGAGGTTTCGCCGCCACAGAGCTTGAGAAAGTGTGAAAAGTGTTAATATGTCGTACAAACGGAAAAAAATCTTCCGTTTCGTCTTTTGTTTCGTAATGACGTAATGACTGATCACCACATTTGTCGCCCTTCTCTCAGAAACGTTTACATTAATCGTTTGGAAACTTACGGCGGGTGCTGAGGTATTCGATGGCACTACAAGCAACAAAACAAAGCCTTCTAAGTTGAAGCAATCGGCAAGAAAGAAGTAGTAAAATTAATGTTTTGGTTTTCGAAAATTCAATTATTAGCCGGAGTTAGTGCCTTGCAGTTGACCGAGGACCTTGAGGTTTTGCATGAACTGAGGTCTCGCCGCCACAGAGTTTGAGAGAGTGAGAAAAGTGTTAATATGTAGTAAAAACGGAAGAAAATCTCCCGTTTCGTCTTTTGTTTCGTAATGACGTAAGGACTGATCGTCACAATTGTCGCCCTTCTCTCAGAAACGTTTACATCTATCGTTTGGAAACTTACGGCGGGTGCTGAGGTATTCGATGGCACAACAAGCAACAAAACAGAGCCTTCTAAGTTGAAGCAATCGGCAAGAAAGAAGTAGTAAAAGTAATGTTTTGGTTTTCGAATATTCAATTATTAGCCAGAGTTGGTGCCTTGCAGTTGACCGAGGACCTTGCGGTTTTGCATGAACTGAGGTCTGGTAGCCACATAGCATGAGAAAGAACGAAAAGTGATAATATATAGTAAAAACGGAAGAAATCCCCCGTTTCGTCTTTTGTTTCGTAATGACGTAATGACTGATCGTCACAATTGTCGCCCTTCTCTCAGAAACGTTTACATGTATCGTTTGGAAACTTACGGCGGGTGCTGAGGTATTCGATGGCACTACAAGCAACAAAACAGAGCCTTCTGAGTTGAAGCAATCGGCAAGAAAGACATAGTAAAATTAATGTTTTGGTTTTCGAAAATTCAATTATTAGCCGGAGTTAGTGCCTTGCAGTTGACCGAGGTCTTGAGGTTTTGCATGAACTGATGTCTCGCCGCCACAGACCTTGAGAAAGTGTGAAAAGTGTTAATATGTATTAAAAACGGAAGAAAATCTCCCGTTTCGTCCTTTGTAACGTAATTACGTAATGACTGATCGTCACATTTGTCGCCTTTCTCTCAGAAACGTTTACATTTATCGTTTGGAAACTTACGTCGGGTGCTGAGGCATTCGATGGCACTACAAGCAACAAAACAGAGCCTTCTAAGTTGAAGCAATCGGCAAGAAACAAGTAGTAAAATTAATGTTTGGGTTTTCGAAAATTCAATTATTAGCTGGAGTTAGAGCCTTGCAGTTGACCGAGGACCTTGAGGCTTTGCATTAAGTGAGGTCTCGCCGCCACAGACCCTGAGAAAGTGTGAAAAGTGTTAATATGTAGTAAAAACGGAAGAAAATCTCCCGTTTCGTCTTTTGTTTCGTAATGACGTAATGACTGATCGTCACATTTGTCGCCTTTCTCTCAGAAACGTTTACATTTATCGTTTGGAAACTTACGGCGGGTGCTGAGGTATTCGATGGCACTACAAGCAACAAAACAGAGCCTTCTAAGTTGAAGCAATCGGCAAAAAAGAAGTAGTAAAAGTAATGTTTTGGTTTTCGAATATTCAATTATTAGCCAGAGTTGGTGCCTTGTAGTTGACCGAGGACCTTGATGTTTTGCATGAACTGAGATCTGGTAGCCACATAGCATGGGAAAGAGCGAAAAGTGTTAAGATGTAGTAAAAACGGAAGAAAATCTCCCGTTTCGTCTTTTGTTTCGTAATGACGTAATGACTGATCGTCACAATTGTCGCCCTTCCCTCAGAAACGTTTACATTTATCGTTTGGAAACTTACGCCGTGTGCTGACGTATTCGATGGCACTGCAAGCAACAAAACAGAGCCTTCTAAGTTGAAGCAATCGGCAAGAAAGAAGTAGTAAAATTAATGTTTTGGTTTTCGAAAATTCAATTATTAGCCGGAGTTAGTGCCTTGCAGTTGACCGAGGACCTTGAGGTTTTGCATGAACTGAGGTCTCGCCGCCACAGAGCTTGAGGAAGTGTGAAAAGGATTAATATGTAGTGAAAACGGAATAAAATCTCCCGTTTCTGCATTTGTTTCGTAATGACGTAATGACTGATCGTCACATTTGTCGCCCTTCTCTCAGAAACGTTTACATTTATCGTTTGTTAACTTACGGTGGGTGCTGAGGTATTCGATGGCACTAGAAGGAACAAAACATTGCCTTCTAAGTTGAAGCAATCGGCAAGAAAGAAGTAGTAAAATTAATGTTTTGGTTTACGAAAATTCAATTATTAGCCGGAGTTAGTGCCTTGCAGTTGACCGAGGACCTTCAGGTTATGCATGAACTGAAGTCTCGCCGCCACAGAGCTTGAGAAAGTGTGAAAAGTGTTAAATGTAGTAAAAAGGGAAGAAAATCTCCCGTTTCGTCTTTTGTTTCGTAATGACGTAATGACTGATCGTCACAATTGTCGCCCTTCTCTCAGAAACGTTTCCATTAATCGTTTGGAAACTTACGGCGGGTGCTGTGATATTCGATGGCACTACAAGCAACAAAACAGGGCCTTCTAAGTTGAAGCAATCGGCAAGAAAGAAGTAGTAAAAGTAATGTTTAGGTTTTCGAATATTCAATTATTTGCCAGAGTTTTTCCTTTGCAGTTGACCGAGGACCTTGAGGTTTTGCATGAACTGAGGTCTGGTAGCCACATAGCATGAGAGAGAACGAAAAGTGTTAATATATAGTAAAAACGTAAGAAAATCTCCCGTTTCGTCTGTTGTTTCGTAATGACGTAATGACTGATCGTCACAATTGTCGCACTTCTCTCAGAAACGTTTACATTTATCGTTTGGAAACTTACGCCGTGTGCTGAGGTACTCGGTGGCACTACAAGCAACAAAACAGAGCCTTCTAAGTTGAAGCAATCGGCAAGAAAGAAGTAGTAAAATTAATGTTTTGGTTTTCGAAAATTCAATTATTAGCCGGAGTTAGTGTCTTGCAGTTGACCGAGGACCTTGAGGTTTTGCATGAGCTGAGGTATCGCCGGCACAGAGCTTGAGAAAGTGTGAAAAGTGTTAATATGTAGTAAAAACGGAAGAAAATCTACCGTTTCGTCTTTTGTTTCGTAATGACGTAATGACTGATCGTCACATTTGTCGCCTTTCTCTCAGAAACGTTTACATTTATCGTTTGGAAACTTATGGCGGGTGCTGAGGTATTCGATGGCACTACAAGCAACAAAACAGAGCCTTCTAAGTTGAAGCAATCGGCAAGAAAGAAGTAGTAAAAGTAATGTTTTGGTTTTCGAATATTCAATTGTTAGCCAGAGTTGGTGCTTGGAGTTTACCGAGGACCTTGAGGTTTTGCATGAACTGAGATCTGGTAGCCACATAGCATGGGAAAGAGCGAAAAGTGTTAAGATATAGTAAAAACGGAAGAAAATCTCCCGTTTCGTCTTTTGTTTCGTAATGACGTAATGACTGATCGTCACAATTGTCGCCCTTCTCTCAGAAACGTTTACATTTACCGTTTGGAAACTTACGCCGTGTGCTGACGTATTCGATGGCACTGCAAGCAACAAAACAGAGCCTTCTAAGTTGAAGCAATCGGCAAGAAAGAAGTAGTAAAATTAATGTTTTGGTTTTCGAAAATTAAATTATTAGCCGGAGTTAGTGCCTTGCAGTTGACCGAGGACCTTGAGGTTTTGCATGAACTGAGGTCTCTCCGCCACAGAGCTTGAGGAAGTGTGAAAAGGGTTAATATGTAGTAAAAACGGAATAAAATCTCCCGTTCGTCTTTTGTTTCGTAATGACGTAATGACTGATCGTCACATTTGTCGCCCTTGTCTCAGAAACGTTTACATTTATCGTTTGGAAACTTATGGGGGGTGCTGAGGTATTCGATGGCACTACAAGCAACAAAACAGAGCCTTCTAAGTTGAAGCAATCGGCAAGAAAGAAGTAAAAGTATTGTTTTGGTTTTCGGATATTCAATTATTAGCCAGAGTTGGTGCCTTGCAGTTGACCGAAGACCTTGAGGTTTTGCTTGAACTGAGGTCTGGTAGCCACATAGCATGAGAAAGAGCGAAAAGTGTTAATATATAGTAAAAACGGAAGAAATCTACCGTTTCGTCTTTTGTTTCGTAATGACGTAATGACTGATCGTCACATTTGTCGCCCTTCTCTCAGAAACGTTTAGATTTATCGTTTGGAAATTTACGGCGGGTGCAGAGGTATTCGGTAGCACTACAAGCTACAAAACAGAGCTTTTTAAGTTGATGCAATCGGCAAGAAAGAAGTAGTAAAATTAATGTTTTGATTTTCGAAAATTCAATTATTAGCCGGTGTTAGTGCGTTGCAGTTGACCGAAGACCTTGAAGTTTTGCATGAGCTGAGGTCTCGCCGCCACAGAGCTAGAGAAAGTGTGAAAAGTGTTAATATCTAGCAAAAACGGCAGAAAATCTCACGTTTCGTCTTTTGTTTCGTAATGACGTAATGACTGATCGTCACATTTGTCGCAATTCTCTCAGAAATGTTTACATTTATCGTTTGGAAACTTACGGCGGGTGCTAAGGTATTCGATGGCACTACAAGAAACAAAACAGAGCCTCCTAAGTTGAAGAAATCGGCAAGAAAGAAGTAGTAAAATTAATGTTTTGGTTTTCCAATATTCAATCATTAGCCTGAGTTGGTGCCTTGCAGTTGACTGAGGACCTTCAGGTTTTGCATGAACTGAGGTCTCGTGGCCACATTGCATGAGAAAGAGCGAAAAGTGTTAATATATAGTAAATACGGAAGAACATCTCCCGTTTCGTCTTTTGTTTCCTAATGACGTAATTATCGATCGTCACAATTGTCGCCCTTCTCTCCGAAACGTTTACATTTTTCGTTTGGAAACTTACGCCGTGTGCTGAGGTACTCGATGGCAGTACGAGCAACAAAACAGAGCTTTCTAAGTTGGAGCAATTGGCAATAAAGGAATAGTAAAATTAATGTTTTGGTTTTCGAATATTCAATTATTAGCCGGAGTTGGTGCCTTGCAGTTGACCGAGGACATTGAGGTTTTGCATGAACTGAGGTCTCGCTGCCACAGAGCTTGAGAAAGTGTTAAAAGTGTTAATACGTAGTAAAAACGGAACAAATCCCCCGTTTCGTCTTTTGTTTCGTAATGACGTAATGACTGATCGTCACAATTGTCGCCCTTCTCTCAGAAACGTTTACATTTATCGTTTGGAAACTTACGGCGGGTGCTGTGATATTCGATGGCACTACAAGCAACAAAACAGTGCTTTCTAAGTTGAAGCAATCGGCAAGAAAGAAGTAGTAAAATTAATGTTTTGGTTTTCGAAAATTGAATTACTAGCCGGAGTTAGTGCCTTGCAGTTGACCGAGGACCTTGAGGCTTTGCATGAACTAAGGTCTCGCCGCCACAAAGCTTGAGAAAGTGTGAACAGTGTTAATATGTAGTAAAAACGGAAGAAAATCTCCCGTTTCGTCTTTGTTTCGTAATGACGTAATGACTGATCGTCACATTTGTCGCCTTTCTCTCAGAAACGTTTACATGTATCGTTTGGAAACTTACGGGGGGTGCTGAGGTATTCGATGGCACTACAAGCAACAAAACAGAGCCTTCTGAGTTGAAGCAATCGGCAAGAAAGACATAGTAAAATTAATGTTTTGGTTTTCGAAAATTCAATTACTAGCCGGAGTTAGTGCCTTGCAGTTGACCGAGGTCCTTGAGGCTTTGCATGAACTGATGTCTCGCCGCCACAGACCTTGAGAAAGTGTGAAAAGTGTTAATATGTATTAAAAACGGAAGAAAATCTCCCGTTTCGTCCTTTGTAACGTAATTACGTAATGACTGATCGTCACATTTGTCGCCTTTCTCTCAGAAACGTTTACATTTATCGTTTGGAAACTTACGGCGGGTGCTGAGGCATTCGATGGCACTACAAGCAACAAAACAGAGCCTTCTAAGTTGAAGCAATCGGCAAGAAACAAGTAGTAAAATTAATGTTTTGGTTTTCGAAAAGTCAATTATTAGCCGGAGGTAGTGCCTTGCACTTGACCGAGGACCTTGAGGTTTTGCATGAACTGATGTCTCGCCGCCAAAGAGCTTGAGGAAGTGTGAAAAGTGTTAATATGTAGTAAAAACGGAAGAAAATCTCCCGTTTCGTCCTTTGTTTCGTAATTACGTAATGACTGATCGTCACATTTGTCGCCTTTCTCTCAGAAACGTTTACATTTATCGTTTGGAAACTTACGGCGGGTGCTGTGATATTCGATGGCACTACAAGCAACAAAACAGAGCCTTCTAAGTAGAAGCAATCGGCAAGAAAGAAGTAGTAAAATTAATGTTTTGGTTTTCGAAAATTCAATTATTAGCTGGAGTTAGTGCCTTGCAGTTGACCGAGGACCTTGAGGCTTTGCATTAAGTGAGGTCTCGCCGCCACAGACCCTGAGAAAGTGTGAAAAGTGTTAATATGTAGTAAAAACGGAAGAAAATCTCCCGTTTCGTCTTTTGTTTCGTAATGACGTAATGACTGATCGTCACATTTGTCGCCTTTCTCTCAGAAACGTTTACATTTATCGTTTGGACACTTACGGCGGGTGCTGAGGTATTCGATGGCACTACAAGCAACAAAACAGAGCCTTTTAAGTTGAAGCAATCGGCAAGAAAGAAGTAGTAAAAGTAATGTTTTGGTTTTCGAATATTCAATTATTAGCCAGAGTTGGTGCCTTGCAGTTGACCTCGGACCTTAATGTTTTGCATGAACTGAGATCTGGTAGCCACATAGCATGGGAAAGAGCGAAAAGTGTTAAGATGTAGTAAAAACGGAAGAAAATCTCCCGTTTCGTCTTTTGTTTCGTAATGACGTAATGACTGATCGTCACAATTGTCGCTCTTCCCTCAGAAACGTTTATATTTATCGTTTGGAAACTTACGCCGTGTGCTGACGTATTTGATGGCACTGCAAGCAACAAAACAGAGCCTTCTAAGTTGAAGCAATCGGCAAGAAAGAAGTAGTAAAATTAATGTTTTGGTTTTCGAAAATTCAATTATTAGCCGGCGTTAGTGCCTTGCAGTTGACCGAGGACCTTGAGGTTTTGCATGAACTGAGGTCTCGCCGCCACAGAGCTTGAGGAAGTGTGAAAAGGATTAATATGTAGTGAAAACGAAATAAAATCTCCCGTTTCGTCTTTTGTTTCGTAATGACGTAATGTCTGATCGTCACATTTGTCGCCCTTCTTTCAGAAACGTTTACATTTATCGTTTGGAAACTTACGGTGGGTGCTGAGGTATTCGATGGCACTAGAAGGAACAAAACATAGCCTTCTAAGTTGAAGCAATCGGCAAGAAAGAAGTAGTAAAATTAATGTTTTGGTTTACGAAAATTCAATTATTAGCCGGAGTTAGTGCCTTGCAGTTGACCGAGGACCTTCAGGTTATGCATGAACTGAGGTCTCGCCGCCACAGAGCTTGAGAAAGTGTGAAAAGTGTTAATATGTAGTAAAAAGGGAAGAAAATCTCCCGTTTCGTCTTTTGTTTCGTAATGACGTAATGACTGATGGTCACAATTGTCGCCCTTCTCTCAGAAACTTTTACATTTATCGTTTGGAAACTTACGCCGTGTGCTGACGTATTCGATGGCACTGCAAGCAACAAAACAGAGCCTTCTAAGTTGAAGCAATCGGCAAGAAAGATGTAGTAAAATTAATGTTTTGGTTTTCGAAAATTCAATTATTAGCCGGAGTTAGTGCCTTGCAGTTGACCGAGGACCTTGAGGTTTTGCATGAACTGAGGTCTCGCCGCCACAGAGCTTGAGGAAGTGTGAAAAAGATTAATATGTAGTGAAAACGGAATAAAATCTCCCGTTTCGTCTTTTGTTTCGTAATGACGTAATGACTGATCGCCACATTTGTCGCCCTTCTCTCAGAAACGTTTCCATTAATCGTTTGGAAACTTACGGCGGGTGCTGAGGTATTCGATGGCACTACAAGCAACAAAACAGAGCCTTCTAAGTTGAAGCAATCGGCAAGAAAGAAGTAGTAAAATTAATATTTTGGTTTTCGAAAATTCAATTATTAGCCAGAGTTAGTGCCTTGCAGTTGACCGAGGACCTTGAGGTTTAGCATGAACTGAGGTTTCGCCGCCACAGAGCTTGAGAAAGTGTGAAAAGTGTTAATATGTCGTACAAACGGAAAAAAATCTTCCGTTTCGTCTTTTGTTTCGTAATGACGTAATGACTGATCACCACATTTGTCGCCCTTCTCTCAGAAACGTTTACATTAATCGTTTGGAAACTTACGGCGGGTGCTGAGGTATTCGATGGCACTACAAGCAACAAAATAGAGCCTTCTAAGTTGAAGCAATCGGCAAGAAAGAAGTAGTAAAATTAATGTTTTGGTTTTCGAAAATTCAATTATTAGCCGGAGTTAGTGCCTTGCAGTTGACCGAGGACCTTGAGGTTTTGCATGAACTGAGGTCTCGCCGCCACAGAGCTTAAGAAAGTGAGAAAAGTGTTAATATGTAGTAAAAACGGAAGAAAATCTCCCGTTTCGTCTTTTGTTTCGTAATGACGTAAGGACTGATCGTCACAATTGTCGCCCTTCTCTCAGAAACGTTTACATCTATCGTTTGGAAACTTACGGCGGGTGCTGAGGTATTCGATGGCACTACAAGCAACAAAACAGAGCCTTCTAAGTTGAAGCAATCGGCAAGAAAGAAGTAGTAAAAGTAATGTTTTGGTTTTCGAATATTCAATTATTAGCCAGAGTTGGTTCCTTGCAGTTGACGAAGGACCTTGCGGTTTTGCATGAACTGAGGTCTGGTAGCCACATAGCACGAGAAAGAACGAAAAGTGATAATATATAGTAAAAACGGAAGAAATCCCCCGTTTCGTCTTTTGTTTCGTAATGACGTAATGACTGATCGTCACAATTGTCGCCCTTCTCTCAGAAACGTTTACATGTATCGTTTGGAAACTTACGGCGGGTGCTGAGGTATTCGATGGCACTACAAGCAACAAAACAGAGCCTTCTGAGTTGAAGCAATCGGCAAGAAAGACATAGTAAAATTAATGTTTTGGTTTTCGAAAATTCAATTATTAGCCAGAGTTAGTGCCTTGCAGTTGACCGAGGTCTTGAGGTTTTGCATGAACTGATGTCTCGCCGCCACAGACCTTGCGAAAGTGTGAAAAGTGTTAATATGTATTAAAAACGGAAGAAAATCTCCCGTTTCGTCCTTTGTAACGTAATTACGTAATGACTGATCGTCACATTTGTCGCCTTTCCCTCAGAAACGTTTACATTTATCGTTTGGAAACTTACGTCGGGTGCTGAGGCATTCGATGGCACTACAAGCAACAAAACAGAGCCTTCTAAGTTGAAGCAATCGGCAAGAAACAAGTAGTAAAATTAATGTTTTGGTTTTCGAAAAGTCAATTATTAGCCGGAGGTAGTGCCTTGCAGTTGACCGAGGACCTTGAGGTTTTGCATGAACTGAGGTCTCGCCGCCACAGAGCTTGAGGAAGTGTAAAAAGTGTTAATATGTAGTAAAAACAGAAGAAAATCTCCCGTTTCGTCCTTTGTTTCGTAATTACGTAATGACTGATCGTCACATTTGTCGCCTTTCTCTCAGAAACGTTTACATTTATCGTTTGGAAACTTACGGCGGGTGCTGTGATATTCGATGGCACTACAAGCAACAGAACAGAGCCTTCTAAGTAGAAGCAATCGGCAAGAAAGAAGTAGTAAAATTAATGTTTTGGTTTTCGAAAATTCAATTATTAGCTGGAGTTAGTGCCTTGCAGTTGACCGAGGACCTTGAGGCTTTGCATTAAGTGAGGTCTCGCCGCCACAGACCCTGAGAAAGTGTGAAAAGTGTTAATATGTAGTAAAAACGGAAGAAAATCTCCCGTTTCGTCTTTTGTTTCGTAATGACGTAATGACTGATCGTCACATTTGTCGCCTTTCTCTCAGAAACGTTTACATTTATCGTTTGGAAACTTACGGCAGGTGCTGAGGTATTCGATGGCACTACAAGCAACAAAACAGAGCCTTCTAAGTTGAAGCAATCGGCAAAAAAGAAGTAGTAAAAGTAATGTTTTGGTTTTCGAATATTCAATTATTAGCCAGAGTTGGTGCCTTGTAGTTGACCGAGGACCTTGATGTTTTGCATGAACTGAGATCTGGTAGCCACATAGCATGGGAAAGAGCGAAAAGTGTTAAGATGTAGTAAAAACGGAAGAAAATCTCCCGTTTCGTCTTTTGTTTCGTAATGACGTAATGACTGATCGTCACAATTGTCGCCCTTCCCTCAGAAACGTTTACATTTATCGTTTGGAAACTTACGCCGTGTGCTGACGTATTCGATGGCACTGCAAGCAACAAAACAGAGCCTTCTAAGTTGAAGCAATCGGCAAGAAAGAAGTAGTAAAATTAATGTTTTGGTTTTCGAAAATTCAATTATTAGCCGGAGTTAGTGCCATGCAGTTGACCGAGGACCTTGAGGTTTTGCATGAACTGAGGTCCCGCCGCCACAGAGCTTACCAAAGTGTGAAAAGTGTTAATATGTAGTAAAAACGGAAGAAAATCTCCCGTTTCGTCTTTTGTTTCGTAATGACGATATGACTGATCGTCACAATTGTCGCCCTTCTCTCAGAAACGTTTACATTTATTGTTTGGAAACTTACGGCGGGTGCTGTGATATTCGATGGCACTACAAGCAACAAAACATGGCCTTCTAAGTTGAAGCAATCGGCAAGAAAGAAGTAGTAAAAGTAATGTTTAGGTTTTCGAATATTCAATTATTTGCCAGAGTTTTTCCCTTGCAGTTGACCGAGGACCTTGAGGTTTTGCATGAACTGAGATCTGGTAGCCACATAGCATGGGAAAGAGCGAAAAGTGTTAAGATATAGTAAAAACGGAAGAAAATCTCCCGTTTCGTCTTTTGTTTCGTAATGACGTAATGACTGATCGTCACAATTGTCGCCCTTCTCTCAGAAACGTTTACATTTATCGTTTGGAAACTTACGCCGTGTGCTGACGTATTCGATGGCACTGCAAGCAACAGAACAGAGCCTTCTAAGTTGAAGCAATCGGCAAGAAAGAAGTAGTAAAATTAATGTTTTGGTTTTCGAAAATTAAATTATTAGCCGGAGTTAGTGCCTTGCAGTTGACCGAGGACCTTGAGGTTTTGCATGAACTGAGGTCTCTCCACCACAGAGCTTGAGGAAGTGTGAAAAGGGTTAATATGTAGTAAAAACGGAATTAAATCTCCCGTTCGTCTTTTGTTTCGTAATGACGTAATGACTGATCGTCACATTTGTCGCCCTTGTCTCAGAAACGTTTACATTTATCGTTTGGAAACTTATGGGGGGTGCTGAGGTATTCGATGGCACTACAAGCAACAAAACAGAGCCTTCTAAGTTGAAGCAATCGGCAAGAAAGAAGTAAAACTATTGTTTTGGTTTTCGGATATTCAATTATTAGCCAGAGTTGGTGCCTTGCAGTTGACCGAAGACCTTGAGGTTTCGCTTGAACTGAGGTCTGGTAGCCACATAGCATGAGAAAGAGCGAATAGTGTTAATATATAGTAAAAACGGAAGAAATCTACCGTTTCGTCTTTTGTTTCGTAATGACGTAATGACTGATCGTCACATTTGTCGCCCTTCTCTCAGAAACGTTTAGATTTATCGTTTGGAAATTTACGGCGGGTGCAGAGGTATTCGGTTGCACTACAAGCTACAAAACAGAGCTTTTTAAGTTGATGCAATCGGCAAGAAAGAAGTAGTAAAATTAATGTTTTGATTTTCGAAAATTCAATTATTAGCCGGTGTTAGTGCGTTGCAGTTGACCGAAGACCTTGAAGTTTTGCATGAGCTGAGGTCTCGCCGCCACAGAGCTAGAGAAAGTGTGAAAAGCGTTAATATCTAGCAAAAACGGCAGAAAATCTCACGTTTCGTCTTTTGTTTCGTAATGACGTAATGACTGATCGTCACATTTGTCGCAATTCTCTCAGAAATGTTTACATTTATCGTTTGGAAACTTACGGCGGGTGCTAAGGTATTCGATGGCACTACAAGAAACAAAACAGAGCCTCCTAAGTTGAAGAAATCGGCAAGAAAGAAGTAGTAAAATTAATGTTTTGGTTTTCCAATATTCAATTATTAGCCTGAGTTGGTGCCTTGCAGTTGACTGAGGACCTTCAGGTTTTGCATGAACTGAGGTCTCGTGGCCACATTGCATGAGAAAGAGCGAAAAGTGTTAATATATAGTAAATACGGAAGAACATCTCGCGTTTCGTCTTTTGTTTCCTAATGACGTAATTATCGATCGTCACAATTGTCGCCCTTCTCTCCGAAACGTTTACATTTTTCGTTTGGAAACTTACGCCGTGTGCTGAGGTACTCGATGGCAGTACGAGCAACAAAACAGAGCTTTCTAAGTTGGAGCAATTGGCAAGAAAGGAATAGTAAAATTAATGTTTTGGTTTTCGAATATTCAATTATTAGCCGGAGTTGGTGCCTTGCAGTTGACCGAGGACATTGAGGTTTTGCATGAACTGAGGTCTCGCTGCCACAGAGCTTGAGAAAGTGTTAAAAGTGTTAATACGTAGTAAAAACGGAAGAAATCCCCCGTTTCGTCTTTTGTTTCGTAATGACGTAATGACTGATCGTCACAATTGTCGCCCTTCTCTCAGAAACGTTTACATTTATCGTTTGGAAACTTACGGGGGGTGCTGAGGTATTCGATGGCACTACAAGCAACAAAACAGAGCCTTCTGAGTTGAAGCAATCGGCAAGAAAGACATAGTAAAATTAATGTTTTGGTTTTCGAAAATTCAATTACTAGCCGGAGTTAGTGCCTTGCAGTTGACCGAGGTCCTTGAGGTTTTGCATGAACTGATGTCTCGCCGCCACAGACCTTGAGAAAGTGTGAAAAGTGTTAATATGTATTAAAAACGGAAGAAAATCTCCCGTTTCGTCCTTTGTAACGTAATTACGTAATGACTGATCGTCACATTTGTCGCCTTTCTCTCAGAAACGTTTACATTTATCGTTTGGAAACTTACGGCGGGTGCTGAGGCATTCGATGGCACTACAAGCAACAAAACAGAGCCTTCTAAGTTGAAGCAATCGCCAAGAAACAAGTAGTAAAATTAATCTTTTGGTTTTCGAAAAGTCAATTATTAGCCGGAGGTAGTGCCTTGCAGTTGACCGAGGACCTTGAGGTTTTGCATGAACTGAGGTCTCGCCGCCAAAGAGCTTGACGAAGTGTGAAAAGTGTTAATATGTAGTAAAAACGGAAGAAAATCTCCCGTTTCGTCCTTTGTTTCGTAATTACGTAATGACTGATCGTCACATTTGTCGCCTTTCTCTCAGAAACGTTTACATTTATCGTTTGGAAACTTACGGCGGGTGCTGTGATATTCGATGGCACTACAAGCAACAAAACAGAGCCTTCTAAGTAGAAGCAATCGGCAAGAAAGAAGTAGTAAAATTAATGTTTTGGTTTTCGAAAATTCAATTATTAGCTGGAGTTAGTGCCTTGCAGTTGACCGAGGACCTTGAGGCTTTGCATTAAGTGAGGTCTCGCCGCCACAGACCCTGAGAAAGTGTGAAAAGTGTTAATATGTAGTAAAAACGGAAGAAAATCTCCCGTTTCGTCTTTTGTTTCGTAATGACGTAATGACTGATCGTCACATTTGTCGCCTTTCTCTCAGAAACGTTTACATTTATCGTTTGGAAACTTATGGCGGGTGCTGAGGTATTCGATGGCACTACAAGCAACAAAACAGAGCCTTTTAAGTTGAAGCAATCGGCAAGAAAGAAGTAGTAAAAGTAATGTTTTGGTTTTCGAATATTCAATTATTAGCCAGAGTTGGTGCCTTGTAGTTGACCGAGGACCTTGACGTTTTGCATGAACTGAGATCTGGTAGCCACATAGCATGGGAAAGAGCGAAAAGTGTTAAGATGTAGTAAAAACGGAAGAAAATCTCCCGTTTCGTCTTTTGTTTCGTAATGACGTAATGACTGATCGTCACAATTGTCGCTCTTCCCTCAGAAACGTTTACATTTATCGTTTGGAAACTTACGCCGTGTGCTGACGTATTTGATGGCACTGCAAGCAACAAAACAGAGCCTTCTAAGTTGAAGCAATCGGCAAGAAAGAAGTAGTAAAATTAATGTTTTGGTTTTCGAAAATTCAATTATTAGCCGGCGTTAGTGCCTTGCAGTTGACCGAGGACCTTGAGGTATTGCATGAACTGAGGTCTCGCCGCCACAGAGCTTGAGGAAGTGTGAAAAGGATTAATATGTAGTGAAAACGGAATAAAATCTCCCGTTTCGTCTTTTGTTTCGTAATGACGTAATGTCTGATCGTCACATTTGTCGCCCTTCTCTCAGAAACGTTTACATTTATCGTTTGGAAACTTACGGTGGGTGCTGAGGTATTCGATGGCACTAGAAGGAACAAAACATAGCCTTCTAAGTTGAAGCAATCGGCAAGAAAGAAGTAGTAAAATTAATGTTTTGGTTTACGAAAATTCAATTATTAGCCGGAGTTAGTGCCTTGCAGTTGACCGAGGACCTTCAGGTTATGCATGAACTGAAGTCTCGCCGCCACAGAGCTTGAGAAAGTGTGAAAAGTGTTAATATGTAGTAAAAAGGGAAGAAAATCTCCCGTTTCGTCATTTGTTTCGTAATGACGTAATGACTGATGGTCACAATTGTCGCCCTTCTCTCAGAAACTTTTACATTTATCGTTTGGAAACCTACGGCGGGTGCTGAGGTATTCGATGGCACTACAAGCAACAAAACAGAGCCTTCTAAGTTGAAGCAATCGGCAAGAAAGAAGTGGTAAATTTAATGTTTTGGTTTTCGAAATTTCAATTATTAGACGGAGTTAGCGCTTGCAGTTGACTCAGGACCTTGAGGTTTTGCATGAACTGAGGTCCCGCCGCCACAGAGCTTACCAAAGTGTGAAAAGTGTTAATATGTAGTAAAAACGGAAGAAAATCTCCCGTTTCGTCTTTTGTTTCGTAATGACGTAATGACTGATCGTCACAATTGTCGCCCTTCTCTCAGAAACGTTTACATTTATTGTTTGGAAACTTACGGCGGGTGCTGTGATATTCGATGGAACTACAAGCAACAAAACAGGGCCTTTTAAGTTGAAGCAATCGGCAAGAAAGAAGTAGTAAAAGTAATGTTTAAGTTTTCGAATATTCAATTATTTGCTAGAGTTTTTGCCTTGCAGTTGACCGAGGACCTTGAGGTTTTGCATGAACTGAGGTCTGGTAGCCACATAGCATGAGAGAGAACGAAAAGTGTTAATATATAGTAAAAACGAAAGAAAATCTCCCGTTTCGTCTGTTGTTTCGTAATGACGTAATGACTGATCGTCACAATTGTCGCACTTCTCTCAGAAACGTTTACATTTATCGTTTGGAAACTTACGCCGTGTGCTGAGGTATTCGGTGGCACTACAAGCAACAAAACAGAGCCTTCTAAGTTGAAGCAATCGGCAAGAAAGAAGTAGTAAAATTAATGTTTTGGTTTTCGAAAATTCAATTATTAGCCGGAGTTAGTGTCTTGCAGTTGACCGAGGACCTTGAGGATTTGCATGACCTGAGGTATCGCCGGAACAGAGCTTGAGAAAGTGTGAAAAGTGTTAATATGTAGTAAAAATGGAAGAAAATCTCCCGTTTCGTCTTTTGTTTCGTAATGACGTAATGACTGATCGTCACATTTGTCGCCTTTCTCTCAGAAACGTTTACATTTATCGTTTGGAAACTTACGGCGGGTGCTGAGGTATTCGATGGCACTACAAGCAACAAAACAGAGCCTTCCAAGTTGAAGCAATCGGCAAGAAAGAAGTAGTAAAAGTAATGTTTTGGTTTTCGAATATTCAATTGTTAGCCAGAGTTGGTGCTTGGAGTTTACCGAGGACCTTGAGGTTTTGCATGAACTGAGATCTGGTAGCCACATAGCATGGGAAAGAGCGAAAAGTGTTAAGAAATAGTAAAAACGGAAGAAAATCTCCCGTTTCGTCTTTTGTTTCGTAATGACTGATCGTCACAATTGTCGCCCTTCTCTCAGAAATGTTTACATTTATCGTTTGGAAACTTACGCCGTGTGCTGACGTATTCGATGGCACCGCAAGCAACAAAACAGAGCCTTCTAAGATGAAGCAATCGGCAAGAAAGAAGTAGTAAAATTAATGTTTTGGTTTTCGAAAATTAAATGATTAGCCGGTGTTAGTGCCTTGCAGTTGACCGAGGACCTTGAGGTTTTGCATGAACTGAGGTCTCTCCGCCACAGAGCTTGAGGAAGTGTAAAAGGGTTAATATGTAGTGAAAACGGAATAAAATCTCCCGTTCGTCTTTTGTTTCGTAATGACGTAATGACTGATCGTCACATTTGTCGCCCTTCTCTCAGAAACGTTTACATTTATCGTTTGGAAACTTATGGGGGGTGCTGAGGTATTCGATGGCACTACAAGCAACAAAACAGAGCCTTCTAAGTTGAAGCAATCGACAAGAAAGAAGTAAAAGTATTGTTTTGGTTTTCGGATATTCAATTATTAGCCAGAGTTGGTGCCTTGCAGTTGACCGAAGAGCTTGAGGTTTTGCATGAACTGAGGTCTGGTAGCCACATAGCATGAGAAAGAGCGAAAAGTGTTAATATATAGTAAAAACGGAAGAAAATCTACCGTTTCGTCTTTTGTTTCGTAATGACGTAATGACTGATCGTCACATTTGTCGCCCTTCTCTCAGAAACGTTTAGATTTATCGTTTGGAAATTTACGGCGGGTGCAGAGGTATTCGGTGGCACTACAAGCTACAAAACAGAGCTTTTTAAGTTGATGCAATCAGCAAGAAAGAAGTAGTAAAATTAATGTTTTGATTTTCGAAAATTCAATTATAGGCGGTGCTAGTGCGTTGCAGTTGACCGAAGACCTTGAAGTTTTGCATGAACTGAGGTCTCGCCGCCACAGAGCTTGAGAAAGTGTGAAAAGTGTTAATATGTAGTAAAAACGGAAGAAAATCTCACGTTTCGTCTTTTGTTTCGTAATGACGTAATGACTGATCGTCACATTTGTCGCAATTCTCTCAGAAATGTTTACATTTATCGTTTAGAAACTTACGGCGGGTGCTGAGGTATTCGATGGCACTACAAGAAACAAAACAGAGCCTCCTAAGTTGAAGCAATCGGCAAGAAAGAAGTAGTAAAATTAATGTTTTGGTTTTCCAATATTCTATTATTAGCCTGAGTTGGTGCCTTGCAGTTGACTGAGGACCTTCAGGTTTTGCATGAACTGAGGTCTCGTGGCCACATTGCATGAGAAAGAGCGAAAAGTGTTAATATATAGTAAAAACGGAAGAATATCTCCCGTTTCGTCTTTTGTTTCCTAATGACGTAATTATTGATCGTCACAATTGTCGCCCTTCTCTCAGAAACGTTTACATTTTTCGTTTGGAAACTTACGCCGTGTGCTGAGATACTCGATGGCAGTACAAGCAACAAAACAGAGCTTTCTAAGTTGGAGTAATTGGCAGGAAATTAATAGTAAAATTAATGTTTTGGTTTTCGAAAATTCAATTATTAGCAGGTGTTAGTGCCTTGCAGTTGACCGAGGACCTTGAGGTTTTGCATGAACTGAGGTCTCGCCGCCACAGAGCTTGAGAAAGTGTGAAAAGTGTTAATATGTAGAAAAATGGAAGAAAATCTCCCGTTTCGTCTTTTGTTTCGTAATGACGTAATGACTGATCGTCACATATGTCGCCCTTCTCTCAGAAACGTTTACATTTATCGTTTGGAATCTTACGGCGGGTACTGAGGTATTCGATGGCACTACAAGCAACAAATCAGAGCCTTCTAAGTGGAAGCAATCGGCAAGAAAGAAGTAGTAAAATTAATGTTTTGGTTTTCGAAGATTCAATTATTAGCCGGAGTTGGTGCCTTGCAGTTGACCATGGACCATAAGGTTTTGCATGAACTGAGATCTCGCCGCCACAGAGCTTGAGAAAGTGTGAAAATTGTTAATATGTTGCAAAAACCGAAGAAAATCTCCCGTTTCGTCTTTTGTTTCGTAATGACGTAATGACTGATCGTCACATTTGTCGCCTTTCTCTCAGAAACGTTTACATTTATCGTTTGGAAACTTACGGCGGGTGCTGTGATATTCGATGGCACTACAAGCAACAAAACAGAGCCTTCTAAGTAGAAGCAATCGGCAAGAAAGAAGTAGTAAAATTAATGTTTTGGTTTTCGATAATTCAATTACTAGCCGGAGTTAGTGCCTTGCAGTTGACCGAGGACCTTGAGGTTTTGCATGAACTGATGTCTCGCCGCCACAGACCTTGAGAAAGTGTGAAAAGTGTTAATATGTATTAAAAACGGAAGAAAATCTCCCGTTTCGTCCTTTGTAACGTAATTACGTAATGACTGATCGTCACATTTGTCGCCTTTCTCTCAGAAACGTTTACATTTATCGTTTGGAAACTTACGGCGGGTGCTGAGGCATTCGATGGCACTACAAGCAACAAAACAGAGCCTTCTAAGTTGAAGCAATCGGCAAGAAACAAGTAGTAAAATTAATGTTTTGGTTTTCGAAAAGTCAATTATTAGCCGGAGGTAGTGCCTTGCACTTGACCGAGGACCTTGAGGTTTTGCATGAACTGAGGTCTCGCCGCCAAAGAGCTTGAGGAAGTGTGAAAAGTGTTAATATGTAGTAAAAACGGAAGAAAATCTCCCGTTTCGTCCTTTGTTTCGTAATTACGTAATGACTGATCGTCACATTTGTCGCCTTTCTCTCAGAAACGTTTACATTTATCGTTTGGAAACTTACGGCGGGTGCTGTGATATTCGATGGCACTACAAGCAAGAAAACAGAGCCTTCTAAGTAGAAGCAATCGGCAAGAAAGAAGTAGTAAAATTAATGTTTTGGTTTTCGAAAATTCAATTATTAGCTGGAGTTAGTGCCTTGCAGTTGACCGAGGACCTTGAGGCTTTGCATTAAGTGAGGTCTCGCCGCCACAGACCCTGAGAAAGTGTGAAAAGTGTTAATATGTAGTAAAAACGGAAGAAAATCTCCCGTTTCGTCTTTTGTTTCGTAATGACGTAATGACTGATCGTCACATTTGTCGCCTTTCTCTCAGAAACGTTTACATTTATCGTTAGGAAACTTACGGCGGGTGCTGAGGTATTCGATGGCACTACAAGCAACAAAACAGAGCCTTTTAAGTTGAAGCAATCGGCAAGAAAGAAGTAGTAAAAGTAATGTTTTGGTTTTCGAATATTCAATTATTAGCCAGAGTTGGTGCCTTGTAGTTGACCGAGGACCTTGATGTTTTGCATGAACTGAGATCTGGTAGCCACATAGCATGGGAAAGAGCGAAAAGTGTTAAGATGTAGTAAAAACGGAAGAAAATCTCCCGTTTCGTCTTTTGTTTCGTAATGACGTAATGACTGATCGTCACAATTGTCGCTCTTCCCTCAGAAACGTTTACATTTATCGTTTGGAAACTTACGCCGTGTGCTGACGTATTTGATGGCACTGCAAGCAACAAAACAGAGCCTTCTAAGTTGAAGCAATCGGCAAGAAAGAAGTAGTAAAATTAATGTTTTGGTTTTCGAAAATTCAATTATTAGCCGGCGTTAGTGCCTTGCAGTTGACCGAGGACCTTGAGGTATTGCATGAACTGAGGTCTCGCCGCCACAGAGCTTGAGGAAGTGTGAAAAGGATTAATATGTAGTGAAAACGGAATAAAATCTCCCCTTTCGTCTTTTGTTTCGTAATGACGTAATGTCTGATCGTCACATTTGTCGCCCTTCTCTCAGAAACGTTTACATTTATCGTTTGGAAACTTACGGTGGGTGCTGAGGTATTCGATGGCACTAGAAGGAACAAAACATAGCCTTCTAAGTTGAAGCAATCGGCAAGAAAGAAGTAGTAAAATTAATGTTTTGGTTTACGAAAATTCAATTATTAGCCGGAGTTAGTGCCTTGCAGTTGACCGAGGACCTTCAGGTTTTGCATGAACTGAGGTCCCGCCGCCACAGAGCTTACCAAAGTGTGAAAAGTGTTAATATGTAGTAAAAACGGAAGAAAATCTCCCGTTTCGTCTTTTGTTTCGTAATGACGTAATGACTGATCGTCACAATTGTCGCCCTTCTCTCAGAAACGTTTACATTTATTGTTTGGAAACTTACGGCGGGTGCTGTGATATTCGATGGAACTACAAGCAACAAAACAGGGCCTTTTAAGTTGAAGCAATCGGCTAGAAAGAAGTAGTAAAAGTAATGTTTAAGTTTTCGAATATTCAATTATTTGCTAGAGTTTTTGCCTTGCAGTTGACCGAGGACCTTGAGGTTTTGCATGAACTGAGGTCTGGTAGCCACATAGCATGAGAGAGAACGAAAAGTGTTAATATATAGTAAAAACGAAAGAAAATCTCCCGTTTCGTCTGTTGTTTCGTAATGACGTAATGACTGATCGTCACAGTTGTCGCACTTCTCTCAGAAACGTTTACATTTATCGTTTGGAAACTTACGCCGTGTGCTGAGGTATTCGGTGGCACTACAAGCAACAAAACAGAGCCTTCTAAGTTGAAGCAATCGGCAAGAAAGAAGTAGTAAAATTAATGTTTTGGTTTTCGAAAATTCAATTATTAGCCGGAGTTAGTGTCTTGCAGTTGACCGAGGACCTTCAGGTTTTGCATGAACTGAGGTCTCGTGGCCACATTGCATGAGAAAGAGCGAAAAGTGTTAATATATAGTAAAAACGGAAGAATATCTCCCGTTTCGTCTTTTGTTTCCTAATGACGTAATTATTGATCGTCACAATTGTCGCCCTTCTCTCAGAAACGTTTACATTTTTCGTTTGGAAACTTACGCCGTGTGCTGAGATACTCGATGGCAGTACAAGCAACAAAACAGAGCTTTCTAAGTTGGAGGAATTGGCAGGAAATTAATAGTAAAATTAATGTTTTGGTTTTCGAAAATTCAATTATTAGCAGGTGTTAGTGCCTTGCAGTTGACCGAGGACCTTGAGGTTTTGCATGAACTGAGGTCTCGCCGCCACAGAGCTTGAGAAAGTGTGAAAAGTGTTAATATGTAGAAAAATGGAAGAAAATCTCCCGTTTCGTCTTTTGTTTCGTAATGACGTAATGACTGATCGTCACATATTTCGCCCTTCTCTCAGAAACGTTTACATTTATCGTTTGGAATCTTACGGCGGGTACTGAGGTATTCGATGGCACTACAAGCAACAAATCAGAGCCTTCTAAGTGGAAGCAATCGGCAAGAAAGAAGTAGTAAAATTAATGTTTTGGTTTTCGAAGATTCAATTATTAGCCGGAGTTGGTGCCTTGCAGTTGACCATGGACCATAAGGTTTTGCATGAACTGAGATCTCGCCGCCACAGAGCTTGAGAAAGTGTGAAAATTGTTAATATGTTGCAAAAACCGAAGAAAATCTCCCGTTTCGTCTTTTGTTTCGTAATGACGTAATGACTGATCGTCACATTTGTCGCCTTTCTCTCAGAAACGTTTACATTTATCGTTTGGAAACTTACGGCGGGTGCTGTGATATTCGATGGCACTACAAGCAACAAAACAGAGCCTTCTAAGTAGAAGCAATCGGCAAGAAAGAAGTAGTAAAATTAATGTTTTGGTTTTCGATAATTCAATTACTAGCCGGAGTTAGTGCCTTGCAGTTGACCGAGGTCCTTGAGGTTTTGCATGAACTGATGTCTCGCCGCCACAGACCTTGAGAAAGTGTGAAAAGTGTTAATATGTATTAAAAACGGAAGAAAATCTCCCGTTTCGTCCTTTGTAACGTAATTACGTAATGACTGATCGTCACATTTGTCGCCTTTCTCTCAGAAACGTTTACATTTATCGTTTGGAAACTTACGGCGGGTGCTGAGGCATTCGATGGCAATACAAGCAACAAAACAGAGCCTTCTAAGTTGAAGCAATCGGCAAGAAACAAGTAGTAAAATTAATGTTTTGGTTTTCGAAAAGTCAATTATTAGCCGGAGGTAGTGCCTTGCACTTGACCGAGGACCTTGAGGTTTTGCATGAACTGAGGTCTCGCCGCCAAAGAGCTTGAGGAAGTGCGAAAAGTGCTAATATGTAGTAAAAACGGAAGAAAATCTCCCGTTTCGTCCTTTGTTTCGTAATTACGTAATGACTGATCGTCACATTTGTCGCCTTTCTCTCAGAAACGTTTACATTTATCGTTTGGAAACTTACGGCGGGTGCTGTGATATTCGATGGCACTACAAGCAACAAAACAGAGCCTTCTAAGTAGAAGCAATCGGCAAGAAAGAAGTAGTAAAATTAATGTTTTGGTTTTCGAAAATTCAATTATTAGCTGGAGTTAGTGCCTTGCAGTTGACCGAGGACCTTGAGGCTTTGCATTAAGTGAGGTCTCGCCGCCACAGACCCTGAGAAAGTGTGAAAAGTGTTAATATGTAGTAAAAACGGAAGAAAATCTCCCGTTTCGTCTTTTGTTTCGTAATGACGTAATGACTGATCGTCACATTTGTCGCCTTTCTCTCAGAAACGTTTACATTTATCGTTAGGAAACTTACGGCGGGTGCTGAGGTATTCGATGGCACTACAAGCAACAAAACAGAGCCTTTTAAGTTGAAGCAATCAGCAAGAAAGAATTAGTAAAAGTAATGTTTTGGTTTTCGAATATTCAATTATTAGCCAGAGTTGGTGCCTTGTAGTTGACCGAGGACCTTGATGTTTTGCATGAACTGAGATCTGGTAGCCACATAGCATGGGAAAGAGCGAAAAGTGTTAAGATGTAGTAAAAACGGAAGAAAATCTCCCGTTTCGTCTTTTGTTTCGTAATGACGTAATGACTGATCGTCACAATTGTCGCTCTTCCCTCAGAAACGTTTACATTTATCGTTTGGAAACTTACGCCGTGTGCTGACGTATTTGATGGCACTGCAAGCAACAAAACAGAGCCTTCTAAGTTGAAGCAATCGGCAAGAAAGAAGTAGTAAAATTAATGTTTTGGTTTTCGAAAATTCAATTATTAGCCGGCGTTAGTGCCTTGCAGTTGACCGAGGACCTTGAGGTATTGCATGAACTGAGGTCTCGCCGCCACAGAGCTTGAGGAAGTGTGAAAAGGATTAATATGTAGTGAAAACGGAATAAAATCTCCCCTTTCGTCTTTTGTTTCGTAATGACGTAATGTCTGATCGTCACATTTGTCGCCCTTCTCTCAGAAACGTTTACATTTATCGTTTGGAAACTTACGGTGGGTGCTGAGGTATTCGATGACACTAGAAGGAACAAAACATAGCCTTCTAAGTTGAAGCAATCGGCAAGAAAGAAGTAGTAAAATTAATGTTTTGGTTTACGAAAATTCAATTATTAGCCGGAGTTAGTGCCTTGCAGTTGACCGAGGACCTTCAGGTTTTGCATGAACGGAGGTCCCGCCGCCACAGAGCTTACCAAAGTGTGAAAAGTGTTAATATGTAGTAAAAACGGAAGAAAATCTCCCGTTTCGTCTTTTGTTTCGTAATGACGTAATGACTGATCGTCACAATTGTCGCCCTTCTCTCAGAAACGTTTACATTTATTGTTTGGAAACTTACGGCGGGTGCTGTGATATTCGATGGAACTACAAGCAACAAAACAGGGCCTTTTAAGTTGAAGCAATCGGCAAGAAAGAAGTAGTAAAAGTAATGTTTAAGTTTTCGAATATTCAATTATTTGCTAGAGTTTTTGCCTTGCAGTTGACCGAGGACCATGAGGTTTTGCATGAACTGAGGTCTGGTAGCCACATAGCATGAGAGAGAACGAAAAGTGTTAATATATAGTAAAAACGAAAGAAAATCTCCCGTTTCGTCTGTTGTTTCGTAATGACGAAATGACTGATCGTCACAGTTGTCGCACTTCTCTCAGAAACGTTTACATTTATCGTTTGGAAACTTACGCCGTGTGCTGAGGTATTCGGTGGCACTACAAGCAACAAAACAGAGCCTTCTAAGTTGAAGCAATCGGCAAGAAAGAAGTAGTAAAATTAATGTTTTGGTTTTCGAAAATTCAATTATTAGCCGGAGTTAGTGTCTTGCAGTTGACCGAGGACCTTGAGGTTTTACATGAGCTGAGGTATCGCCGGAACAGAGCTTGAGAAAGTGTGAAAAGTGTTAATATGTAGTAAAAATGGAAGAAAATCTCCCGTTTCGTGTTTTGTTTCGTAATGACGTAATGACTGATCGTCACATTTGTCGCCTTTCTCTCAGAAACGTTACATTTATCGTTTGGAAACTTACGGCGGGTGCTGAGGTATTCGATGGCACTACAAGCAACAAAACAGAGCCTTCTAAGTTGAAGCAATCGGCAAGAAAGAAGTAGTAAAAGTAATGTTTTGGTTTTCGAATATTCAATTGTTAGCCAGAGTTGGTGCTTGGAGTTTACCGAGGACCTTGAGGTTTTGCATGAACTGAGATCTGGTAGCCACATAGCATGGGAAAGAGCGAAAAGTGTTAAGAAATAGTAAAAACGGAAGAAAATCTCCCGTTTCGTCTTTTGTTTCGTAATGACTGATCGTCACAATTGTCGCCCTTCTCTCAGAAACGTTTACATTTATCGTTTGGAAACTTACGCCGTGTGCTGACGTATTCGATGGCACCGCAAGCAACAAAACAGAGCCTTCTAAGATGAAGCAATCGGCAAGAAAGAAGTAGTAAAATTAATGTTTTGGTTTTCGAAAATTAAATTATTAGCCGGTGTTAGTGCCTTGCAGTTGACCGAGGACCTTGAGGTTTTGCATCAACTGAGGTCTCTCCGCCACAGAGCTTGAGGAAGTGTGAAAAGGGTTAATATGTAGTGAAAACGGAATAAAATCTCCCGTTCGTCTTTTGTTTCGTAATGACGTAATGACTGATCGTCACATTTGTCGCCCTTCTCTCAGAAACGTTTACATTTATCGTTTGGAAACTTATGGGGGGTGCTGAGGTATTCGATGGCACTACAAGCAACAAAACAGAGCCTTCTAAGTTGAAGCAATCGACAAGAAAGAAGTAAAAGTATTGTTTTGGTTTTCGGATATTCAATTATTAGCCAGAGTTGGTGCCTTGCAGTTGACCGAAGAGCTTGAGGTTTTGCATGAACTGAGGTCTGGTAGCCACATAGCATGAGAAAGAGCGAAAAGTGTTAATATATAGTAAAAACGGAAGAAAATCTACCGTTTCGTCTTTTGTTTCGTAATGACGTAATGACTGATCGTCACATTTGTCGCCCTTCTCTCAGAAACGTTTAGATTTATCGTTTGGAAATTTACGGCGGGTGCAGAGGTATTCGGTGGCACTACAAGCTACAAAACAGAGCTTTTTAAGTTGATGCAATCGGCAAGAAAGAAGTAGTAAAATTAATGTTTTGATTTTCGAAAATTCAATTATAGGCGGGGCTAGTGCGTTGCAGTTGACCGAAGACCTTGAAGTTTTGCATGAACTGAGGTCTCGCCGCCACACAGCTTGAGAAAGTGTGAAAAGTGTTAATATGTAGTAAAAACGGAAGAAAATCTCACGTTTCGTCTTTTGTTTCGTAATGACGTAATGACTGATCGTCACATTTGTCGCAATTCTCTCAGAAATGTTTACATTTATCGTTTAGAAACTTACGGCGGGTGCTGAGGTATTCGATGGCACTACAAGAAACAAAACAGAGCCTCCTAAGTTGAAGCAATCGGCAAGAAAGAAGTAGTAAAATTAATGTTTTGGTTTTCCAATATTCAATTATTAGCCTGAGTTGGTGCCTTGCAGTTGACTGAGGACCTTCAGGTTTTGCATGAACTGAGGTCTCGTGGCCACATTGCATGAGAAAGAGCGAAAAGTGTTAATATATAGTAAAAACGGAAGAATATCTCCCGTTTCGTCTTTTGTTTCCTAATGACGTAATTATTGATCGTCACAATTGTCGCCCTTCTCTCAGAAACGTTTACATTTTTCGTTTGGAAACTTACGCCGTGTGCTGAGGTACTCGATGGCAGTACAAGCAACAAAACAGAGCTTTCTAAGTTGGAGGAATTGGCAGGAAAGGAATAGTAAAATTAATGTTTTGCTTTTCGAAAATTCAATTATTAGCAGGTGTTAGTGCCTTGCAGTTGACCGAGGACCTTGAGGTTTTGCATGAACTGAGGTCTCGCCGCCACAGAGCTTGAGAAAGTGTGAAAATTGTTAATATGTTGCAAAAACCGTAGAAAATCTCCCGTTTCGTCTTTTGTTTCGTATTGACGTAATGACTGATCGTCACATTTGTCACCTTTCTCTCAGAAACGTTTACATTTATCGTTTGGAAACTTACGGCGGGTGCTGAGGTATTCGATGGCACTAGAAGGAACAAAACACAGCCTTCTAAGTTGAAGCAATCGGCAAGAAAGAAGTAGTAAAATTAATGTTTTGGTTTACGAAAATTCAATTGTTAGCCGGAGTTAGTGCCTTGCAGTTGACCGAGGACCTTCAGGTTATGCATGAACTGAAGTCTCGCCGCCACAGAGCTTTAGAAGGTGTGAAAAGTGTTAATATGTAGTAAAAAGGGAAGAAAATCTCCCGTTTCGTCTTTTGTTTCGTAATGATGTAATGACTGATGGTCACAATTGTCGCCCTTCTCTCAGAAACGTTTACAATTATCGTTTGGAAACCTACGGCGGGTGCTGAGGTATTCGATGGCACTACAAGCAACAAAACAGACCTTCTAAGTTGAAGCAATCGGCAAGAAAGAAGTAGTAAAATTAATGTTTTGGTTTTCGAAAATTCAATTATTAGACGGAGTTAGTGCCTTGCAGTTGACTGAGGACCTTGAGGTTTTGCATGAACTGAGGTCTCGCCGCCACAGAGCTTACCAAAGTGTCAAAAGTGTTAATATGTAGTAAAAACGGAAGAAAAACTCCCGTTTCGTCTTTTGTTTCGTAATGACGTAATGACTGATCGTCACAATTGTCGCCCTTCTCTCAGAAACGTTTACATTTATTGTTTGGAAACTTACGGCGGTTGCTGTGATATTCGATGGCACTACAAGCAACAAAACAGAGCCTTCTAAGTTGAAGCAATCGGCAAGAAAGAAGTAGTAAAAGTAATGTTATGTTTTCGAATATTCAATTATTTGCCAGAGTTTTTGCCTTGCAGTTGACCGAGGACCTTGAGGTTTTGCATGAACGGAGGTCTGGTAGCCACACAGCATGAGAAAGAACGAAAAGTGATAATATATAGTAAAAACGTAAGAAAATCTCCCGTTTCGTCTTTTGTTTCGTAATGACGTAATGACTGATCGTCACATTTGTCGCCCTTCTCTCAGAAACGTTTACATTTATCGTTTGGAAATTTACGGCGGGTGCAGAGGTATTCGGTGGCACTACAAGCTACTAAACAGAGCTTTTTAAGTTGATGCAATAGGCAAGAAAGAAGTAGTAAAATTAATGTTTTGATTTTCGAAAATTCAATTATTAGCCGTTGTTAGTGCCTTGCAGTTGACTGAGGACCTTGAGGTTTTGCATGAACTGAGGTCTGGTAGCCACATAGCATGAGAGAGAACGAAAAGTGTTAATATATAGTAAAAACGAAAGAAAATCTCCCGTTTCGTCTGTTGTTTCGTAATGACGTAATGACTGATCGTCACAATTGTCGCACTTCTCTCAGAAACGTTTACATTTATCGTTTGGAAACTTACGCCGTGTGCTGAGGTACTCGGTGGCACTACAAGCAACAAAACAGAGCCTTCTAAGTTGAAGCAATCGGCAAGAAAGAAGTAGTAAAATTAATGTTTTGGTTTTCAAAAATTCAATTATTAGCCGGAGTTAGTGTCTTGCAGTTGACCGAGGACCTTGAGGTTTTGCATGAGCTGAGGTATCGCCGGAACAGAGCTTGAGAAAGTGTGAAAAGTGTTAATATGTAGTAAAAACGGAAGAAAATCTCCCGTTTCGTCTTTTGTTTCGTAATGACGTAATGACTGATCGTCACATTTGTCGCCTTTCTCTCAGAAACGTTTACATTTATCGTTTGGAAACTTACGGCGGGTGCTGAGGTATTCGATGGCACTACAAGCAACAAAACAGAGCCTTCTAAGTTGAAGCAATCGGCAAGAAAGAAGTAGTAAAAGTAATGTTTTGGTTTTCGAATATTCAATTGTTAGCCAGAGTTGGTGCTTGGAGTTTACCGAGGACCTTGAGGTTTTGCATGAACTGAGATCTGGTAGCCACATAGCATGGGAAAGAGCGAAAAGTGTTAAGAAATAGTAAAAACGGAAGAAAATCTCCCGTTTCGTCTTTTGTTTCGTAATGACGTAATGACTGATCGTCACAATTGTCGCCCTTCTCTCAGAAACGTTTACATTTATCGTTTGGAAACTTACGCCGTGTGCTGACGTATTCGATGGCACCGCAAGCAACAAAACAGAGCCTTCTAAGATGAAGCAATCGGCAAGAAAGTAGTAGTAAAATTAATGTTTTGGTTTTCGAAAATTAAATTATTAGCCGGTGTTAGTGCCTTGCAGTTGACCGAGGACCTTGAGGTTTTGCATGAACTGAGGTCTCTCCGCCACAGAGCTTGAGGAAGTGTGAAAAGGGTTAATATGTAGTGAAAACGGAATAAAATCTCCCGTTCGTCTTTTGTTTCGTAATGACGTAATGACTGATCGTCACATTTGTCGCCCTTCTCTCAGAAACGTTTACATTTATCGTTTGGAAACTTACGCCGTGTGCTGAGGTATTCGATGGCACTACAAGCAACAAAACAGAGCCTTCTAAGTTGAAGCAATCGGCAAGAAAGAAGTAGTAAATATAATGTTTTGGTTTTCCAATATTCAATTATTAGCCTGAGTTGGTGCCTTGCAGTTGACTGAGGACCTTGAGGTTTTGCATGAACTGAGGTCTCGTGGCCACATTGCATGAGAAAGAGCGAAAAGTGTTAATATATAGTAAAAACGGAAGAACATCTCCCGTTTCGTCTTTTGTTTCCTAATGACGTAATTATTGATCGTCACAATTGTCGCCCTTCTCTCAGAAACGTTTACATTTTTCGTTTGGAAACTTACGCCGTGTGCTGAGGTACTCGATGGCACTACAAGCAGCAAAACAGAGCTTTCTAAGTTGAAGCAATTGGCAAGAAAGGAATAGTAAAATTAATGTTTTGGTCTTCGAATATTCAATTATTAGCCGGAGTTGGTGCCTTGCAGTTGACCGAGGACCTTGAGGATTTGCATGAACTGAGGTCTCGCCGCCACAAAGCTTGAGAAAGTGTGAAAAGTGTGAATATGCAGTAAAAACGGAAGAAAATCTCCCGTTTCGTTTTTTTTTCGTAATGACATAATGACTGATCGTCACAATTGTCGCCCATCTCTCAGAAACGTTTACATTTATCGTTTGGAAACTTACGTCGGGTGCTGAGGTATTCGATGGCACTACAAGCAACATAACAGAGCCTTCTAAGTTGAAGCAATCGGCAAGATGGAAGTAGTAAAATTAATTTATTAGTTTTCGAATCTTCAATTATTAGCCGGAGTTAGTGCCTTGCAGTTCCCCGAGGATCTTGAGATTTTGCATAAAACTGTGGTCTCGCCGCCACAGAGCTTGAGAAAGTGTGAAAAGTGTTAATATGTAGTAATAACGGAAGAAAATCTCCCGTTTCGTCTTTTGTTTCGTAATGACATAATGACTGATCGTCACAATTGTCGCCCGTCTCTCAGGAACGTTTACATTTATCTTTTGGAAACTTACGGCCGGTGCTGAGGTATTCGGTGGCACTACAAGCAACAAAACAGAGCCTTCAAAGTTGAAGCAATCGGCAAGAAAGAAGTAGTAAATATAATGTTTTGGTTTTCGAAGATACAATTATTAGCTGGAGTACGTGCCCAGCAGTTGACCAAGGACCATAAGGTTTTGCATGAACTGAGGTCTCGCCGCCACAGAGCTTGAGAAAGTGTGAAACTTGTTAATATGTTGTAAAAACCGAAGAAAATCTCCCGTTTCGTCTTTTGTTTCGTAATGACATAATGAGTGATCGTCACATTTGTCGCCCTTCTCTCAGAAACCTTTACATTTATCTTTTGATAACTTACGGCGGGTGCTGAGGTATTCGATGGCACTACAAGCAAGAAAACAGAGCCTTCTAAGTTGAAGCAATCGGCAAGAAAGAAGTAATAAAATTAATGATTTGGTTTTCGAAAATTCAATTATTAGCCGGAGTTAGTGCATTGCAGTTGACCGAGGACCTTGGGGTTTTGCATGAACTGAGGTCTCGCCGCCACAGAGCTTGAGAAAGTGTGAAAAGTATTAATATGTAGTAGAAACGGAAGAAAATCTCGCGTTTCGTCTTTTGTTTCCTAATGACGTAATGACTGATCGTCACATTTGTCGCCCTTCTCTCAGAAATGTTTACATTTATCGTTTGGAAACTTACGGCGGGTGCGGAGGTATACGATGGCACTACAAGCAACAAAACAGAGCCTTCTAAGTTGAAGCAATCGGCAAGAAAGAAGTAGTAAAGGTTATGTATTGGTTTTCGATTATTCAATTATTAGCAAGAGTTGGTGCCTTGCAGGTGACCGAGGACCTTGAGGTTTTGCATTAACTGAGGTCTGGTAGCCACATAGCATGAGAAAGAGCGAAAAGTGTTAATATATAGTAAAAACGGAAGAAAATCTCCCGTTTCGTCTTTTGTTTCGTAATGACGTAATGACTGATCGTCACAATTGTCGCCCTTCTCTCAGAAACGTTTACATGTATCGTTTGGAAACTTACGGCGGGTGCTGAGGTATTCGATGGCACTACAAGCAACAAAACAGAGCCTTCTGAGTTGAAGCAATCGGCAAGAAAGACATAGTAAAATTAATGTTTTGGTTTTCGAAAATTCAATTATTAGCCGGAGTTAGTGCCTTGCAGTTGACCGAGGTCTTGAGGTTTTGCATGAACTGATGTCTCGCCGCCACAGACCTTGAGAAAGTGTGAAAAGTGTTAATATGTAGTAAAAACGGAAGAAAATTACCCGTTTCGTCTTTTGTTTCGTAATGACGTAATGACTGATCGTCACATATGTTGCCCTTCTCTCAGAAACGTTTACATTTATCGTTTGGAAACTTACGGCGGGTGCTGAGGTATTCGATGGCACTACAAGCAACGAAACAGAGCCTTCTAAGTGGAAGCAATCGGCAAGAAAGAAGTAGTAAAATTAATGTTTTGGTTTTCGAAAATTCGATTATTAGCCGGAGTTATTCTTTGCAGTTGACCGAGGACCTTGAGATTTTTCATGAACTGACGTCTGGTAGCCACATAGCATGAGAAAGAGCGAAAAGTGTTAATATATAGTAAAAACGGAAGAAAATCTCCCGTTTCGTCTTTTGTTTCGTAATGGCGTAATGACCGATCGTCACAATTGTCACCCTTCTCTATGAAACGTCTACATTTATCGTTTGGAAACTTACGCCGTGCGCTGAGGTATTCGATGGCACTACAAGCAACAAAACAGAGCCTTCTAAGTTGAAGCAATCGGCAAGAAAGAAGTAGTAAAAGTAATGTTTTGGTTTCCAAAAATTCAATTATTAGCCAGAGTTTTGCCTTGCAGTTGACCGAGGACCTTGAGGTTTTGCATGAACTGAGGTCTCGCCGCCACAGAGCTTGAGAAAGTGTGAAAAGTGTTAATATGTAGTAAAAACGGAAGAAAATCTCCCGTTTCGTGTTTTGGTTCGTAACGACGTAATGACTGATCGTCACATATGTTGTCCTTCTCTCAGAAACGTTTACATTTATCGTTTGGAAACTTACGGCGGGTGCTGAGGTATTCGATGGCACTACAAGCAACGAAACAGAGCCTTCTAAGTGGAAGCATTCAGCAAGAAAGAGGTAGTAAAATTAATGTTTTTGTTTTCGAAGATTCAATTATTAGCCGGTGTTGGTGCCTTGCAGTTGACCAAGGACCTTAAGGTTTAGCATGAACTGAGGTCCCGCCGCCACAGAGGTTGAGAAAGTGTGAAAAGTGTTAATATGTAGTAAAAACCGAAGAAAATATCTCGTTTCGTCTTTTGTTTCGTAATGACATAATGACTGATCGTCACATTTGTCGCCCTCCTCTCAGAAATGTTTACATTTATCGTTTGGAAACTTACGGTGGGCGCTGAGGTATTCGTTGGCACTACAAGCAAGAAAACAGAGCCTTCTAAGTTGAAGCAATCGGCAAGAAAGAAGTAGTAACATTAATGATTTGGTTTTCGAAAATTCAATTATTAGCCGGAGTTAGTGCCTTGCAGTTGACCGAGGACCTTGAGGTTTTGCATGAACTGAGGTCTCGCCGCCACAGAGCTTGAGAGAGTGTGAAAAGTGTTAATAAGTAGTAAAAACGGAAGAGAATCTCCCGTTTCGTCATTTGTTTCGTAATGACGTAATGACTGATCGTCAGTAGCAAAAGTAATGTTTTGGTTTTCGGAAATTCAATTATTAGACAGAGTTGGTGCCTTGCAGTTGACCGAGGTCCTTGAGGTTTTGCATGAACTGATGTCTGGTAGCCACACAGCATGAGAATGAGCGAAAAGTGTTTATATATAGTAAAAACGGAAGAAAATCTCCCGTTTCGTCTTTTGCTTCGTAATGACGTAATGACTGATAGTCACAATTGTCGCCCTTCTCTCAGAAACGTTTAAATTTATCGTTTGGAAACTTACGGCGGGTTCTGTGATATTCGATGGCACTACAAGCAACGAAACAGAGCCTTCTAAGTTGAAGCAATCGGCAAGAAAGAAGTAGTAAAAGTAATGTTTTGGTTTTCGAAAATTCAATTATTAGCGGAGTTAGTGCCTTGCAGCTGACCGAGGACCTTGAGGTTTTGCATGAACTGAGGTCTCGCCACCACAGAGCTTGAGAAAGTGTGAAAAGTGTTAATATGTAGTAAAAACGGAAGAAAAACTCCCGTTTCGTCTTTTGTTTCGTAATGACGTATTGACTGATCGTCACAATTGTCGCCCTTTTGTCAGAAACGTTTACATTTATCGTTTGGAAACTTACGCCGTGTGCTGAGGGATTCGATGGCACTACAAGCAACAAAACAGAGCCTTCTAAGTGGAAGCAATCGGGAAGAAAGAAGTAGTAAAATTAATGTTTTGGTTTTCGAAAATTCAATTATTAGCGGAGTTAGTGCCTTGCAGCTGACCCAGGACCTTGAGGTTTTGCATGAACTGAGGTCTCGCCACCACAGAGCTTGAGAAAGTGTGAAAAGTGTTAATATGTAGTAAAAACGGAAGAAAAACTCCCGTTTCGTCTTTTGTTTCGTAATGAAGTAATGACTGATCGTCACAACTGTCGCCCTTTTGTCAGAAACGTTTACATTTATCGTTTGGAAACTTACGCCGTGTGCTGAGGTATTTGATGGCACTACAAGCAACAAAACAGAGCCTTCTAAGTTGGACCAGTCGGCAAGAAAGAAGTAGGAAAATTAATGTTTTGGTTTTAAAAAATTCAATTATTAGCCATAGTTAGTGCCTTGGAGTTGACCGAGGACCTTGAGGTTTTCCATGAACTGAGGTCTCGCCGCCACAGAGCTTGAGAAAGTGTGAAAAGTGTTAATATGTAGTAAAAACGGAAGAAAATCTCCCGTATCATCTTTTGTTTCGTAATGACGTAAAACTGATCGTCACAATTGTCGCCCTTCTCTCAGAAACGTTTACATTTATCGTTTGGAAACTTACGGCGGGTGCTGAGGTATTCGATGGCACTACAAGCAACAAAACAGAGCCTTCTATGTTTAAGCAATCGGCAAGAAAGAAGTAGTAAAAGTAATGTTTTGGTTTTAGATAATTCAATTATTACTCGGAGTTAGTGCCTTGCAGCTGACCGAGGACTTTGAGGTTTTGCATGAACTGAGGTCTCGCCGCCACAGAGCTTGAGAAAGTGTGAAAAGTGTTAATATGTAGTAAAAACGGAAGAAAAACTCCCGTTTTGTCTTTTGTTTCGTAGTGACGTAATGACTGATCGCCACAATTGTCGCCCTTCTCTCAGATACGTTTACATTTATCGTTTGGAAACTTACGCCGTGTGCTGAGGTATTCGATGGAACTACAAGCAACAAAACAGAGCCTTCTAAGTTTAAGCAATCGGCAAGAAAGAAGTAGTAAAAGTTATGTTTTGGTTTTCGATAATTCAATTATTAGAAGGAGTTAGTGCCTTGCAGTTGACCAAGGACCTTAAGGATTTTGAATGATCTGAGGTCTGGTAGCCACAGTGCTTGCGAAACTGTGAAAAGTGTTAATATGTAGTAAAAACGGAAGAAAATCTCCCGTTCCGTCTTTTGTTTCGTAATGACGTAATGACTGATCGTCACAATTGTCGCCCTTCTCTCAGAAACGTTTACATTTATCGATTAGAAACTTACGGCGGGTGCTGAGGTATTCGATGGCACTACAAGCAACAAAACAGAGACCTCTAAGTTGAAGCAATCGGCAAGAAAGAAGTAGTAAAAGTAATGTTTTGGTTTTCGAATATTCAAATTTTAGCCTGAGTTGGTGCCTTGCAGTTGACCGAGGACCTTGAGGTTTTGCATGAACTGAGGTCTCGCTACCACAGAGCTTGAGAAAGTGTGAAAAGTGTTCATATGTACTAAAAACGGAAGAAAATCTCCCGTATCATCTTTTGTTTCGTAATGACGTAATGACTGATCGTCACAATTGTCGCCCTTCTCTCAGAAACGTTTACATTTGTCGTTTGGAAACTTACGGCGGGTGCTGTGATATTCGATGGCACTACAAGCAACGAAACAGAGCCTTCTAAGTTGAAGCAATCGGCAAGAAAGAAGTAGTAAAAGAAATGTTTTGGTTTTCGAAAAATCAATTATTAGCCGGAGTTAGTGCCTTGCAGTTGACCGAGGACCTTGAGGTTTTGCATGAACTGAGGTCTCGCCGCCACAGAGCTTGAGAGAGTGTGAAAAGTGTTAATAAGTAGTAAAAACGGAAGAAAATCTCCCGTTTCGTCATTTGTTTCGTAATGACGTAATGACTGATCGTCACAAATGTCGCCCTTCTCTCAGAAACGTTTACATTTATCGTTTGGAAACTTACGGTGGGTGCTGAGGTATTCGATGGCACTACAAGCAACAAAACAGAGCCTTCTAAGTTGAAGCAATCGGCAAGAAAGAAGTAGTAAAAGTATTGTTTTGGTTTTCGAAAATTCAATTATTAGCCGGAGTTAGTGTCCTGCAGTTGACCGAGGACCTTGAGGTTTTGCATGAACTGAGGTCTCGCCGCCACAGAGCTTGAGAAAGTGTGAAAAGTGTTAATATGTAGTAAAAACGGAAGAAAATCTGCCGTTTCGTCTTTTGTTTCGTAATGACGTAAGGACTGATCGTCACAATTGTCGCCCTTCTCTCAGAAACGTTTACACTTATCGTTTGGAAACTTACGCCGTGCGCTGAGGTATTCAATGGCACTACAAGCAACAAAACAGAGCCTTCTAAGTTGAAGCAATCAACAAGAAAGAAGTAGTAAAAGTAATGTTTTGGTTTTCAAAAATTCAATTATTAGCCTGAGTTAGTGCCTCGCAGCTGACCGAGGACCTTGAGGTTTTGCGTGTACTGAGGTCTCGCCGCCACAGTGCTCGAGAAAGAGTGAAAGGTTTTAATATGTAGTAAAAACGGCAGAAAATCTCCCGTTTCGTCTTTTGTTTCGTAATGACGTAAGGACTGATCGTCACAATTGTCGCCCTTCTCTCAGAAACGTTAACATTTATCGTTTGGAAACTTACGCCGTGTGCTGAGGTATTTGATGGCACTACAAGCAACAAAACAGAGCCTTCTAAGTTGAAGCAATCGGGAAGAAAGAAGTAGTAAAATTAATGTTTTGGTTTTCGAAAATTCAATTATTAGCCGGAGTTAGTGCCTTGCAGTTGACCGAGGACATTGACGTTTTCCATGAACTTGAATTCTCGCCTCCACAGAAATTGAGAAAGTGTTAAAAGTGTTAATATGTGGTACAAACGGAAGAAAATCTCCCGTTTCGTCTTTTGTTTCGTTATGACGTAATGACTGATCGTCAAAATTGTCGCCCTTCTCTCAGAAACGTTTACATTTATCGTTTGGAAACTTACGCCGTGTGCTGAGGTATTCGATGGCACTACAAGCAACAGAACAGAGCTTTCTAAGTTGGAGCAATCGGCAAGAAAGAAGTAGGAAACTTAATGTTTTGGTTTTCGAAAATTCAATTATTAGCCATAGTTAGTGCCTTGCAGTTGACCGAGGACCTTGAGGTTTTCCATGAACTGAGGTCTCGCCACCACATAGCTTGAGAAAGTGTGAAAAGTGTTCATATGTACTAAAAACGGAAGAAAATCTCCCGTATCATCTTTTGTTTCGTAATGACGTAACGACTGATCGTCACAATTGTCGCCCTTCCCTCAGAAACGTTTACATTTATCGTTTGGAAACTTACGGCGGGTGCTGCGATATTCGATGGCACTACAAGCAACGAAACAGAGCCTTCTAAGTTGAAGCAATCGGCAAGAAAGAAGTAGTAAAAGTAATGTTTTGGTTTTCGAAAATTCAATTATTAACCGGAGTTAGTGCCTTGGAGTTGACCAAGGACCTTGAGGTTTTGTATGAACTGAGGTCTCGCCGCCACAGAGCTTGAGAGAGTGTGAAAAGTGTTAATAAGTAGTAAAAACGGAAGAAATTCTCCCGCTTCGTCATTTGTTTCGTAATGACGTAATGACTGATCGTCACATATGTCGCCCTTCTCTCAGAAACGTTTACATTTATCGTTTGGAAACTTACGGCGGGTGCTGAGGTATTCGATGGCACTACAAGCAACAAAACAGAGCCTTTTAAGTTGAAGCAATCGGCAAGAAAGAAGTAGTAAAAGTATTGTTTTGGTTTTCGAAAATTCAATGATTAGCCGGAGTTAGTGGCTTGCAGTTGACCGAGGACCTTGAGGTTTTGCATGAACTGAGGTCTCGCCGCCACAGAGCTTGAGAAAGTGTGAAAAGTGTTAATATGTAGTAAAAACGGAAGAAAATCTGCCGTTTCGTCTTTTGTTTCGTAATGACGTAAGGACTGATCGTCACAATTGTCGCCCTTCTCTCAGAAACGTTTACATTTATCCTTTGGAAACTTACGCCGTGCGCTGAGGTATTCAATGGCACTACAAGCAACAAAACAGAGCCTTCTAAGTTGAAGCAATCAACAAGAAAGAAGTAGTAAAATTAATGTTTTGGTTTTCGAAAATTCAATTATTAGCCAGAGTTAGTGCCTTGCAGTTGACCGAGGACATTGACGTTTTCCATGAACTTGAATTCTCGCCTCCACAGAGCTTGACAAAGTGTTAAAAGTGTTAATATGTGGTACAAACGGAAGAAAATCTCCCGGTTTGTCTTTTGTTTCGTAATGACGTAATGACTGATCGTCACAATTGTCGCCCTTCTCTCAGAAACGTTTACATTTATCGATTAGAAACTTACGGCGGGTGCTGAGGTATTCGATGGCACTACAAGCAAGAAAACAGAGTCTTCTAAGTTGAAGCAATCGGCAAGAAAGAAGTAGTAAAATTAATGTTTTGGTTTACGAATATTCAACTATTAGCTGGAGTTAGTGCCTTGCAGTGGACGGATTATTTTGAGGTTTTGCATGAACTGAGGTCTCGACGCCACAGAGCTTGAGAAAGTGTGAAAAGTGTTAATATGTAGTAAAAACGGAAGAAAATCTCCCGTTTCGTCTTTTGTTTCGTAATGACGTAATGACTGATCGTCACAATTGTCGCCCTTCTCTCAGAAACGTTTACATTTATCGTTTGGAAACTTACGCCGTGTGCTGAGGTATTCGATGGCACTACAGGCAACAGAACAGAGCTTTCTAAGTTGGAGCAATCGGCAAGAAAGAAGTAGGAAACTTAATGTTTTGGTTTTCGAAAATTCAATTATTAGCCATAGTTAGTGCCTTGCAGTTGACCGAGGACCTTGAGGTTTTCCATGAACTGAGGTCTCGCCACCACAGAGCTTGAGAAAGTGTGAAAAGTGTCCATATGTACTAAAAACGGAAGAAAATCTCCCGTATCATCTTTTGTTTCGTAATGACGTAATGACTGATCGTCACAATTGTCGCCCTTCTCTCAGAAACGTTTACATTTATCGTTTGGAAACTTACGGCGGGTGCTGAGGTATTCGATGGCACTTCAAGCATAAAAACAGAGCCTTCTAAGTGGAAGCAATCGGCAAGAAAGAAGTAGTAAAATTAATGTTTTGGTTTCCGAATATTCAATTATTAGCCGGAGTTAGTGCCTTGCAGTTGACCGAGGACCTTGAGGTTTTGCGTGTACTGAGGTCTCGCCGCCACAGTGCTTGAGAAAGAGTGAAAAGTTTTAATATGTAGTAAAAACGGCAGAAAATCTCCCGTTTCGTCTTTTGTTTCGTAATGACGTAATGCCTGATCGCCACATTTGTCGCCCTTCTCCCAGAAACGTTTACATTTATCGTTTGGAAACTTACGGCGGGTGCTGAGGTATTCGATGGCACTTCAAGCATAAAAACAGAGCCTTCTAAGTGGAAGCAATCGGCAAGAAAGAAGTAGTAAAATTAATGTTTTGGTTTCCGAATATTCAATTATTAGCCGGAGTTAGTGCCTTGCAGTTGACCAAGGACCTTAAGGATTTTGAATGATCTGAGGTCTGGTAGCCACAGAGCTTGCGAAAGTGTGAAAAGTGTTAATATGTAGTAAAAACGGAAGAAATTCTCCCATTTCGTCTTTTGTTTCGTAATGACGTAATGACTGATCGTCACAATTGTCGCCCTTCTCTCAGAAACGTTTACATTTATCGTGTGGAAACTTACGGCGGGTGCTGAGGTATTCGATGGCACTGCAAGGAACAAAACAGAGCCTTCTAAGTTGAAGCAATCGGCAAGAAAGAAGTAGTAAAATTAGTGTTTTGGTTTACGAATATTCAATTATTAGCCGGAGTTAGTGCCTTGCAGTTGACCGAGGACCTTGAGGTTTTGCATGAACTGAGGTCTCGCCGCCACAGAGCTTAAGAATGTGTGAAAAGTGTTAATATGTAGTAAAAACGGATGAAAAACTCCCGTTTCGTCTTTTGTTTCGTAATGACGTAATGACTGATCGTCACAATTGTCGCCCTTTTGTCAGAAACGTTTACATTTATCGTTTGGAAACTTACGCCGTGTGCTGAGGTATTCGATGGCACTACAAACACCAAAACAGAGCCTTCTAAGTTGAAGCAATCGGGAAGAAAGAAGTAGTAAAATTAATGTTTTGGTTTTCGAAAATTCAATTATTAGCGGAGTTAGTGCCTTGCAGCTGACCGAGGACCTTGAGGTTTTGCATGCACTGAGGTCTCGCCACCACAGAGCTTGAGAAAGTGTGAAAAGTGTTAATATGTAGTAAAAACGGAAGAAAAACTCCCGTTTCGTCTTTTGTTTCGTAATGACGTATTGACTGATCGTCACAATTGTCGCCCTTTTGTCAGAAACGTTTACATTTATCGTTTGGAAACTTACGCCGTGTGCTGAGGTATTCGATGGCACTACAAGCAACAAAACAGAGCCTTCTAAGTTGAAGCAATCGGGAAGAAAGAAGTAGTAAAATTAATGTTTTGGTTTTCGAAAATTCAATTATTAGCGGAGTTAGTGCCTTGCAGCTGACCGAGGACCTTGAGGTTTTGCATGAACTGAGGTCTCGCCACCACAGAGCTTGAGAAAGTGTGAAAAGTGTTAATATGTAGTAAAAACGGAAGAAAAACTCTCGTTTCGTCTTTTGTTTCGTAATGACGTAATGACTGATCGTCACAACTGTCGCCCTTTTGTCAGAAACGTTTACATTTATCGTTTGGAAACTTACGCCGTGTGCTGAGGTATTTGATGGCACTACAAGCAACAAAACAGAGCCTTCTAAGTTGGACCAGTCGGCAAGAAAGAAGTAGGAAAATTAATGTTTTGGTTTTAAAAAATTCAATTATTAGCCATAGTTAGTGCCTTGGAGTTGACCGAGGACCTTGAGGTTTTCCATGAACTGAGGTCTCGCCGCCACAGAGCTTGAGAAAGTGTGAAAAGTGTTAATATGTAGTAAAAACGGAAGAAAATCTCCCGTATCATCTTTTGTTTCGTAATGACGTAATGACTGATCGTCACAATTGTCGCCCTTCTCTCAGAAACGTTTACATTTATCGTTTGGAAACTTACGGCGGGTGCTGAGGTATTCGATGGCACTACAAGCAACAAAACAGAGCCTTCTATGTTTAAGCAATCGGCAAGAAAGAAGTAGTAAAAGTAATGTTTTGGTTTTCGATAATTCAATTATTACTCGGAGTTAGTGCCTTGCAGCTGACCGAGGACTTTGAGGTTTTGCATGAACTGAGGTCTCGCCGCCACAGAGCTTGAGAAAGTGTGAAAAGTGTTAATATGTAGTAAAAACGGAAGAAAAACTCCCGTTTTGTCTTTTGTTTCGTAGTGACGTAATGACTGATCGCCACAATTGTCGCCCTTCTCTCAGATACGTTTACATTTATCGTTTGGAAACTTACGCCGTGTGCTGAGGTATTCGATGGAACTACAAGCAACAAAACAGAGCCTTCTAAGTTTAAGCAATCGGCAAGAAAGAAGTAGTAAAAGTTATGTTTTGGTTTTCGATAATTCAATTATTAGAAGGAGTTAGTGCCTTGCAGTTGACCAAGGACCTTAAGGATTTTGAATGATCTGAGGTCTGGTAGCCACAGTGCTTGCGAAACTGTGAAAAGTGTTAATATGTAGTAAAAACGGAAGAAAATCTCCCGTTCCGTCTTTTGTTTCGTAATGTCGTAATGACTGATCGTCACAATTGTCGCCCTTCTCTCAGAAACGTTTACATTTATCGATTAGAAACTTACGGCGGGTGCTGAGGTATTCGATGGCACTACAAGCAACAAAACAGAGACCTCTAAGTTGAAGCAATCGGCAAGAAAGAAGTAGTAAAAGTAATGTTTTGGTTTTCGAATATTCAAATTTTAGCCTGAGTTGGTGCCTTGCAGTTGACCGAGGACCTTGAGGTTTTGCATGAACTGAGGTCTGGTAGCCACATAGCATGAGAAAGAGCGAAAAGTGTTAATATATAGTAAAAACGGATGAAAATCTCCCGTTTCGTCCTTTGATTCGTAATGACGTAATGACTGATCGTCACAATTGTCGCCTTTCTCTCAGAAACGTTTACATTTATCGTTTGGAAACTTACGGCGGGTGCTGAGGTATTCGGTGGCACTGCAAGCAACAAAACAGAGCCTTGTAAGTGGAAGCAATCGGCAAGAAAGAAGTAGTAAAATTAATGTTTTGGTTTTCGAATATTCAATTATTAGCCGGAGTTAGTGCCTTGCAGTTGACCAAGGACCTTAAGGATTTTGAATGATCTGAGGTCTGGTAACCACAGTGCTTGCGAAAGTGTGAAAAGTGTTAATATGTAGTAAAAACGGAAGAAATTCTCCCATTTCGTCTTTTGTTTCGTAATGACGTAATGACTGATCGTCACAATTGTCGCCCTTCTCTCAGAAACGTTTACATCTATCGTGTGGAAACTTACGGCGGGTGCTTAGGTATTCGATGGCACTGCAAGGAACAAAACAGAGCCTTCTAAGTTGAAGCAATCGGCAAGAAAGAAGTAGTAAAATTAATGTTTTGGTTTACGAATATTCAATTATTAGCCGCAGTTAGTGCCTTGCAGTTGACCGAGGACCTTGAGGTTTTGCATGAACTGAGGTCTCGCCGCCACAGAGCTTAAGAATGTGTGAAAAGTGTTAATATGTAGTAAAAACGGAAGAAAATCTCCCGTTTCGTCTTTTGTTTCGAAATGACGTAATGACTGATCGTCACAATTGTCGCCTTTCTCTCAGAAACGTTTACATTTATCGATTAAAAACTTACGGCGGGTGCTGAGGTATTCGATGGCACTACAAGCAACAAAACAGAGACTTCTAAGTTGAAGCAATCGGCAAGAAAGAAGTAGTAAAAGTAATGTTTTGGTTTTCGAATATTCAAATTTTAGCCTGAGTTGGTGCCTTGCAGTTGACCGAGGACCTTGAGGTTTTGCATGAACTGAGGTCTGGTAGCCACATAGCATGAGAAAGAGCGAAAGGTGTTAATATATAGTAAAAAACGGATGAAAATCTCCCGTTTCCTCTTTTGATTCGTAATGACGTAATGACTGATCGTCACAATTGTCGCCTTTCTCTCAGAAACGTTTACATTTATCGTTTGGAAACTTACGGCCGGTGCTGAGGTATTCGGTGGCACTGCAAGCAACAAAACAGAGCCTTCTAAGTGGAAGCAATCGGCAAGAAAGAAGTAGTAAAATTAATGTTTTGGTTTTCGAATATTCAATTATTAGCCGGAGTTAGTGCCTTGCAGTTGACCAAGGACCTTAAGGATTTTGAATGATCTGAGGTCTGGTAGCCACAGTGCTTGCGAAAGTGTGAAAAGTGTTAATATGTAGTAAAAACGGAAGAAATTCTCCATTTCGTCTTTTGTTTCGTAATGACGTAATGACTGATCGTCACAATTGTCGCCCTTCTCTCAGAAACGTTTACATTTATCGTGTGGAAACTTACGGCGGGTGCTGAGGTATTCGATGGCACTGCAAGGAACAAAACAGAGCCTTCTAAGTTGAAGCAATCGGCAAGAAAGAAGTAGTAAAATTAATGTTTTGGTTTTCGAATATTCAAATTTTAGCTAGAGTTGGTGCCTTGCAGTTGACCGAGGACCTTGAGGTTTTGCATGAACTGAGGTCTGGTAGCCACATAGCTTGAGAAAGACCCGAAAAGTGTTAATATATTGTAAAAACAGAAGAAAATCTCCCGTTTCGTCTTTTGTTTCGTAACGACGTAATGACTGATCGTCACAATTGTCGCCCATCTCTCAGAAACGTTTACATTTATCGTTTGGAAACATACGCCGTGTGCTGAGGTATTCGATGGCACTACAAGCAACAGAACAGAGCTTTCTAAGTTGGAGCAATCGGCAAGAAAGAAGTACGAAACTTAATGTTTTGGTTTTCGAAAATTCAATTATTAGCCATAGTTAGTGCCTTGCAGTTGACCGAGGACCTTGAGGTTTTCCATGAACTGAGGTCTCGCCACCACAGAGCTTGAGAAAGTGTGAAAAGTGTTCATATGTACTAAAAACGGAAGAAAATCTCCCGTATCATCTTTTGTTTCGTAATGACGTAATGACTGATCGTCACAATTGTCGCCCTTCTCTCAGAAACGTTTACATTTATCGTTTGGAAACTTACGGCGGGTGCTGAGGTATTCGATGGCACTACAAGCAACAAAACAGAGCCTTCTATGTTTAAGCAATTCGCAAGAAAGAAGTAGTAAAAATAATGTTTTGGTTTTCGATAATTCAATTATTACTCGGAGTTAGTGCCTTGCAGTTGACCGAGGACCTTGAGGTTTTGCATGAACTGAGGTCTCGCCGCCACAGAGCTTGAGAAAGTGTGAAAAGTGTTAATATATAGTAAAAACGGAAGAAAATCTCCCGTTTCTTCTTTTGTTTCGTAATGACGTAATGACTGATCGTCACAATAATCGCCCTTCTGTCAGAAACGTTTACATTTATCGTTTGGAAACTTACGCTGTGTGCTGAGGTATTCGATTTCAGTACAAGCAACAAAACAGAGACTTCTAAGTTGAAGCAATCGGCAGAAAGAAGTAGTAAAAGTAATGTTTTGGTTTTCGAATATTCAAATTTTAGCCAGAGTTGGTGCCATGCAGTTGACCGAGGACCTTGAGGTTTTGCATGAACTGAGGTCTGGTAGCCACATAGCATGAGAAAGAGCGAAAAGTGTTAATATATTGTAAAAACAGAAGAAAATCTCCCGTTTCGTCTTTTGTTTCGTAATGACGTAATGACTGATCGTCACAATTGTCGCCCATCTCTCAGAAACGTTTACATTTATCGTTTGGAAACTTACGGCGTGTGCTGAGGTATTCGAAGGCACTACAAGCAACAAAACAGAGCGTTCTAAGTTGAAGCAATCGGCAAGAAAGAAGTAGTAAAATTAATGTTTTGGTTTTCGAATATTCAAATATTAGCTAGAGTTGGTGCCTTGCAGTTGACCGAGGACCTTGAGGTTTTGCATGAACTGAGGTCTGGAAACCACATAGCATGAGAAAGAGCGAAAAGTGTTAATATATAGTAAAAACGGAAGAATATCTCCCGTATCGTCTATTGTTTCGTAATGACGTAATGACTGATCGTCACAATTGTCACCCTTCTTTCAGAAACGTTTACATTTATCGTTTGGAAACTTACGCCGTGTGCTGAGGTATTCGATGGCACTACAAGCAACAAAACAGAGCCTTCTAAGTTATAGCAATCGGAAAAAAAGAAGTTTGTAAAATTAACGTTTTGGTTTTCGAAGATTCAATTATTAGCCGGAGTTAGTGCCTTGCAGTTGTCCGAGGAGGTTATGCATGAACTGAGGTCTCGCCGCCACAGAGCTTGAGAAAGTGTGAAAAGTGATAATATGTAGTAAAAACGGAAGAAAATCTCCCGTTTCGTCTCTTGTTTCGTAATGACGTAATGACTGATCGTCACAATTGTCGCCCTTCTCTCAGAAACGTTTACATTTATCGTTTGGAAACTTACGCCGTGTGCTGAGGTTCTTGATGAGACTACAAGCAACAAAACAGAGCCTTCTAAGTTGTACCAGTCGGCAAGAAAGAAGTAGGAAAATTAATGTTTTGGTTTTCGAAAATTCAATTATTAGCCATAGTTAGCGCCTTGCAGTTGACCGAGGACCTTGAGGTTTTGCATGAACTGAGGTCTCGCCGCCACAGAGCTTGAGGAATTGTGAAAAGTGTTAATATGTAGTAAAAACGGAAGAATATCTCCCGTTTCGTCTTTTGTTTCGTAATGACGTAATGACTGATCGTCATAATTGTCGCCCTTCTCTCAGAAACGTTTACATTTATCGTTTGGAAACTTACGCCGTGTGCTGAGGTATTCGATGGCACTACAAGCAACAAAACAGAGCCTTCTAAGTTGAAGCAATCGGCAAGAAAGAAGTAGTAAAAGTAATGTTTTGGTTTTCGAATATTCAAATTTTAGCCTGAGTTGGTGCCCTGCAGTTGACCGAGGACCTTGAGGTTTTGCATGAACTGAGGTCTGGTAGCCACATAGCATGAGAAAGAGCGAAAAGTATTAATATATAGTAAAAACGGATGAAAATCACCCGTTTCGTCTTTTGATTCGTAATGACGTAATGACTGATCGTCACAATTGTCGCCTTTCTCTCAGAAATGTTTACATTTATCGTTTGGAAACTTACGCCGTGTGATGAGGTATGCGATGACACTACAAGCAACAAAACAGAGCCATCTAAAGTGAAGCAATCGGCAAGAAAGAAGTAGTAAAATTAAGGTTTTTGTTTTCGAAAATTCATTATTAGCAGGAGTTAGTTCCTTGCAGTTGACCGAGGACCTTGAGGTTTCGCATGAACTGAGGTCTCGGAGCCACAGAGCTTGAGAAAGTGTGAAAAGTGTTAATATGTAGTAAAAACGGAAGAAAATCTCCCGTTTCGCCTTTTGTTTCGTAATGACGTAATGACTGATCGTCACAATTGTCGCCCTTCTCTCAGAAACGTTTACATTTATCGTTTGGAAACTTACGCCGTGTGCTGAGGTATTCGATGGCACTACAAGCAAGAAAACTGAGCCATGAAAGTTTCAGCAATCGGCAAGAAAGAAGTAGTAAAAGTAATGTTTTGGTTTACGAATATTCAATTTTTAGCCAGAGTTGGTGCCTTGCAGTTGACCGACGACCTTGAGGTTTTGCATGAACTGAGGTCTCGCCGCCACAGAGCTTGAGAAAGTGTGAAACGTGTTAATATGTAGTAAAAACGGAAGAAAAACTCCCGTTTCGTCTTTTGTTTCGTAATGACGTAATGACTGATCGTCACAATTGTCGCCCTTCTCTCGGAAACGTTTACATTTATCGTTTGGAAACTTACGCCGTGTGCTGAGGTATTCGATGGCACTACAAGCAACAAAACAGAGCCTTCTAAGTTGAAGCAATCGGCAAGAAAGTATTGGAAAATTAATGTTTTGGTTTTGGAAAATTCAATTATTAGCCAGAGTTAGTGCCTTGCAGTTGACCGAGAACCTTGAGGTTTTGCATGAACTGAGGTCTCGCCGCCACAGAGCTTGAGAAAGTGTGATACGTGTTAATATGTAGTAAAAACGGAAGAAACTCTCCCGTTTCGTCTTTTGTTTCGTAATGACGTAATGACTGATCGTCACAATTGTCGCCCTTTTGTCAGAAACGTTTACATTTATCGTTTTAAAATTTACGGCGGGTGCTGAGGTATTCGATGGCACTACAAGCAACAAAACAGAGCCTTCTAAGTTGAAGCAATCGGCAAGAAAGTATTGGAAAATTAATGTTTTGGTTTTGGAAAATTCAATTATTAGCCAGAGTTAGTGCCTTGCAGTTGACCGAGGACCTTGAGGTTTTGCATAAACTGAGGTCTCGCCGCCACAGAGCTTGAGAAAGTGTGAAACGTGTTAATATGTAGTAAAAACGGAAGAAAATCTCCCGTTTCGTCTTTTGTTTCGTAATGACGTAATGACTGATCGTCACAATTGTCGCCCTTTTGTCAGAAACGTTTACATTTATCGTTTGAGAACTTACGGCGGGTGCTGAGGTATTCGATGGCACTACAAGCAACAAAACAGAGCCTTCTAAATTGAAGCAATCGGCAAGAAAGGAGTAGTAAAATTAATGTTTTGCTTTTCGAAAATTTAATTATTAGCCGGAGTTAGTGCCCTGCAGTTGACCGAGGACCTTTAGGTTTTTTTATGAACTGAGGTCTCGCCGCCACAGGGCTTGAGAAAGTGTGAAACGTGTGAATATGTAGTAAAAACGGAAGAAAAACTCCCGTTTCGTCTTTTGTTTCGTAATGACGTAATGACTGATCGTCACAATTGTCGCCCTTTTGTCAGAAACGTTTACATTTATCGTTTGAGAACTTACGGCGGGTGCTGAGGTATTCGATGGCACTACAAGCAACAAAACAGAGCCTTCTAAATTGAAGCAATCGGCAAGAAAGAAGTAGTAAAAGTAATGTTTTGGTTTTCGAATATTCAGTTGTTAGCCAGAGTTGGTGCCTTGCAGTTGACCGAGGATCCTGAGGTTTTGCATGAACTGAGGTCTGGTAGCCACATAGCATGAGAAAGAGCGAAAAGTTTTAATATATAGTAAAAACGGGAGAAAATCTCCCGTTTCTTCTTTTGTTTCGTAATGACGTAATGACTGATCGTCACAATAATCGCCCTTCTCTCCGAAACGTTTACATTTATCGTTTGGAAACTTACGCCGTGTGCTGAGGTATTCGATGGCACTACAAGCAACAAAACAGAGACTTCTAAGTTGAAGCAATCGGCAAGAAAGAAGTAGTAAAAGTAATGTTTTGGTTTTCGAATATTCAAATTTTAGCCAGAGTTGGTGCCTTGCAGTTGACCGAGGACCTTGAGGTTTTGCATGAACTGAGGTCTGGTAGCCACATAGCAGGAGAAAGAGCGAAAAGTGTTAATATATAGTAAAAACAGAAGAATATCTCCCGTTTCGTCTTTTGTTTCGTAATGACGTAATGACTGATCGTCACAATTGTCGCCCTTCTTTCAGAAACGTTTACATTTATCGTTTGGAAACTTACGCCGTGTGCTGAGGTATTCGATGGCACTACAAGCAACACAACAGAGCCTTCTAAGTTGAAGCAATCGGCAAGAAAGAAGTAGTAAAAGTAACGTTTTGGTTTTCGTATATTCAATTATTAGCCAGAGTTGGTGCCTTGCAGTTGACCGAGGACCTTGAGGTTTTGCATGAACTGAGGTCTGGTAGCCACATAGCATGAGAAAGAGCGAAAAGTGTTAATATATAGTAAAAACAGAAGAATATCTCCCGTTTCGTCTTTTGTTTCGTAATGACGTAATGACTGATCGTCACAATTGTCGCCCTTCTCTCAGAAACGTTTACATTTATCGTTTGGAAACTTACGCCGTGTGCTGAGATATTCGATGGCACTACCAGCAACACAACAGAGCCTTCTAAGTTGAAGCAATCGGCAAGAAAGAAGTAGTAAAAGTAACGTTTTGGTTGTCGAATATTCAATTATTAGCCAGAGTTGGTGCCTTGCAGTTGACCGAGGATCCTGAGGTTTTGCATGAACTGAGGTCTGGTAGCCACATAGCATGAGAAAGAGCGAAAAGTTTTAATATATAGTAAAAACGGAAGAAAATCTCCCGTTTCTTCATTTGTTTCGTAATGACGTAATGACTGATCGTCACAATAATCGCCCTTGTCTCCGAAACGTTTACATTTATGGTTTGGAAACTTACGCCGTGTGCTGAGGTATTCGATGGCACTACAAGCAACAAAACAGAGCCTTCTAAGTAGAAGCAATCGGCAAGAAAGAAGTAGTAAAATTAATGTTTTGGTTTTTGAAAATTCAATTATTAGACAGAGTTGGTGCCTTGCAGTTGACCGAGGACGTTGACGTTATGCCTGAACTGACGTCTGGTAGCCAAATAGCATTAGAAAGAGTGAAAAGTGATAATATATTGTAAAAACGGAAGAAAATCTCCCGTTTCGTCTTTTGTTTCGTAATGACGTAATGACTGATCGTCACAATTGTCGCCCTTCTCTCAGAAACGTTTACATTTATCGTTTGGAAACTTACGGCGTGTGCTGAGGTATTCGATGGCACTACAAGCAACAAAACAGAGCCATCAAACTTTAAGCAATCGGCAAGAAAGAAGTAGTAAAAGTAATGTTTTGGTTTTCGAATATACAGTTTTTAGCCAGAGTTGGTGCCTTGCAGTTGACCGACGACCTTGAGGTTTTGCATGAACTGAGGTCTCGCCGCCACAGAGCTTGAGAAAGTGTGAAACGTGTTAATATGTAGTAAAAACGGAAGAAAAACTCCCGTTTCGTCTTTTGTTTCGTAATGACGTAATGACTGATCGTAACAATTGTCGCCCTTCTCTCAGAAACGTTTACATTTATCGTTTGGAAACTTACGCCGTGTGCTGAGGTATTCGATGGCACTACAAGCAACAAAACAGAGCCTTCTAAGTTGAAGCAATCGGCAAGAAAGTATTGGAAAATTAATGTTTTGGTTTTGGAAAATTCAATTATTAGCCAGAGTTAGTGCCTTGCAGTTGACCGAGAACCTTGAGGTTTTGCATGAACTGAGGTCTCGCCGCCACAGAGCTTGAGAAAGTGTGATACGTGTTAATATGTAGTAAAAACGGAAGAAACTCTCCCGTTTCGTCTTTTGTTTCGTAATGACGTAATGACTGATCGTCACAATTGTCGCCCTTTTGTCAGAAACGTTTACATTTATCGTTTGAAAACTTACGGCGGGTGCTGAGGTATTCGATGGCACTACAAGCAACAAAACAGAGCCTTCTAAGTTGAAGCAATCGGCAAGAAAGTATTGGAAAATTAATGTTTTGGTTTTGGAAAATTCAATTATTAGCCAGAGTTAGTGCCTTGCAGTTGACCGAGGACCTTGAGGTTTTGCATAAACTGAGGTCTCGCCGCCACAGAGCTTGAGAAAGTGTGAAACGTGTTAATATGTAGTAAAAACGGAAGAAAATCTCCCGTTTCGTCTTTTGTTTCGTAATGACGTAATGACTGATCGTCACAATTGTCGCCCTTTTGTCAGAAACGTTTACATTTATCGTTTGAGAACTTACGGCGGGTGCTGAGGTATTCGATGGCACTACAAGCAACAAAACAGAGCCTTCTAAATTGAAGCAATCGGCAAGAAAGAAGTAGTAAAATTAATGTTTTGCTTTTCGAAAATTTAATTATTAGCCGGAGTTAGTGCCTTGCAGTTGACCGAGGACCTTGAGGTTTTGCATGAACTGAGGTCTCGCTGCCACAGGGCTTGAGAAAGTGTGAAACGTGTGAATATGTAGTAAAAACGGAAGAAAAACTCCCGTTTCGTCTTTTCTTTCGTAATGACGTAATGACTGATCGTCACAATTGTCGCCCTTCTCTCAGAAACGTTTACATTTATCGTTTGGTAACTTACGCCGTGTGCTGAGGTATTCGATGGCACTACAAGCAACAAAACAGAGCCTTCTAAGTTTAAGCAGACGTCAAGAAAGAAGTAGTAAAAGTAATGTTTTGGTTTTCGAAAATTCAATTATTAGCCGGAGTTAGTGCCTTGCAGTTGACCGAGGACCTTGAGGTTTTGCATGAACTGAGGTCTCGCCGCCACAGAGCTTGAGAAAGTGTGAAACGTGTTAATATGTAGTAAAAACGGAAGAAAAACTCCCGTTTCGTCTTTTGTTTCGTAATGACGTAATAACTGATCGTCAGAATTGTCGCCGTTCTCTCCGAAACGTTTACATTTATCGTTTGGAAACTTACGCCGTGTGCTGAGGTATTCGATGGCACTACAAGCAACAAAACAGAGCCTTCTAAGTTTAAGCAATCGGCAAGAAAGAAGTAGTAAAAGTATTGTTTTGGTTTTGTAATATTCAATTTTTAGCCAGAGTTGGTGCCTTGCAGTTGACCGAGGTCCTTGAGGTTTTGCATGAACTGAGGTCTGGTAGCCACATAGCAAGAGAAAGAGCCAAAGGGTTAATATATTTTAAAAACGGAAGGTAATCTCCCGTTTCGTCTTTTGTTTCGTAATGAGGTAATGACTGATCGTCAAAATTGTCGCCCTTCTCTCAGAAACGTTTACATTTATTGTTAGGAAACTTACGCCATGTGCTGAGGTATTTGATGGCACTACAAGCAAGAAAACAGAGCCTTCTAAGTTGAAGCAATCGGCAAGAAAGAAGTAGGAAAATTAATGTTTTGGTTTTCGAAAATTCAATTATTAGACGGAGTTAGTGCCTTGCAGTTGACCGAGGACCTTCAGGTTTTGCATGAACTGAGGTCTCGCCGCCACAGAGCTTGAGGAATTGTGAAAAGTGTTAATATGTAGTAAAAACGGAAGAATATCTCCCGTTTCGTCTTTTGTTTCGTAATGACGTAATGACTGATCATCATAATTGTCGCCCTTCTCTCAGAAACGTTTACATTTATCGTTTGGAAACTTACGCCGTGTGCTGAGGTATTCGATGGCACTACAAGCAACAAAACAGAGCCTTCTAAGTTGAAGCAATCGGCAAGAAGGAGGTAGTAAAAGTAATGTTTTGGTTTTCGAATATTCAGTTGTTAGCCAGAGTTGGTGCCTTGCAGTTGACCGAGGATCCTGAGGTTTTGCATGAACTGAGGTCTGGTAGCCACATAGCATGAGAAAGAGCGAAAAGTTTTAATATATAGTAAAAACGGGAGAAAATCTCCCGTTTCTTCTTTTGTTTCGTAATGACGTAATGACTGATCGTCACAATAATCGCCCTTCTCTCCGAAACGTTTACATTTATCGTTTGGAAACTTACGCCGTGTGCTGAGGTATTCGATGGCACTACAAGCAACAAAACAGAGACTTCTAAGTTGAAGCAATCGGCAAGAAAGAAGTAGTAAAAGTAATGTTTTGGTTTTCGAATATTCAAATTTTAGCCAGAGTTGGTGCCTTGCAGTTGACCGAGGACCTTGAAGTTTTGCATGAACTGAGGTCTGGTAGCCACATAGCATGAGAAAGAGCGAAAAGTGTTAATATATAGTACAAACAGAAGAATATCTCCCGTTTCGTCTTTTGTTTCGTAATGACGTAATGACTGATCGTCACAATTGTCGCCCTTCTTTCAGAAACGTTTACATTTATCGTTTGGAAACTTACGCCGTGTGCTGAGGTATTCGATGGCACTACAAGCAACACAACAGAGCCTTCTAAGTTGAAGCAATCGGCAAGAAAGAAGTAGTAAAAGTAACGTTTTGGTTTTCGTATATTCAATTATTAGCCAGAGTTGGTGCCTTGCAGTTGACCGAGGACCTTGAAGTTTTGCATGAACTGAGGTCTGGTAGCCACATAGCATGAGAAAGAGCGAAAAGTGTTAATATATATTAAAAACAGAAGAATATCTCCCGTTTCGTCTTTTGTTTCGTAATGACGTAATGACTGATCGTCACAATTGTCGCCCTTCTCGCAGAAACGTTTACATTTATCGTTTGGAAACATACGCCGTGTGCTGAGGTATTCGATGGCACTACAAGCAACACAACAGAGCCTTCTAAGTTGAAGCAATCGGTAAGAAATAACTAGTAAAAGTAACGTTTTGGTTGTCGAATATTCAATTATTAGCCAGAGTTGGTGCCTTGCAGTTGACCGAGGATCCTGAGGTTTTGCATGTACTGAGGTCTGGTAGCCACATAGCATGAGAAAGAGCGAAAAGTTTTAATATATAGTAAAAACGGAAGAAAATCTCCCGTTTCTTCATTTGTTTCGTAATGACGTAATGACTGATCGTCACAATAATCGCCCTTGTCTCCGAAACGTTTACATTTATGGTTTGGAAACTTACGCCGTGTGCTGAGGTATTCGATGGCACTACAAGCAACAAAACAGAGCCTTCTAAGTAGAAGCAATCGGCAAGAAAGAAGTAGTAAAATTAATGTTTTGGTTTTTGAAAATTCAATTATTAGACAGAGTTGGTGCCTTGCAGTTGACCGAGGACCTTGACGTTATGCCTGAACTGACGTCTGGTAGCCAAATAGCATTAGAAAGAGCGAAAAGTGATAATATATTGTAAAAACGGAAGAAAATCTCCCGTTTCGTCTTTTGTTTCGTAATAACGTAATGACTGATCGTCACAATTGTCGCCCTTCTCTCAGAAACGTTTACATTTATCGTTTGGAAACTTACGCCGTGTGCTGAGGTATTCGATGGCACTACAAGCAACAAAACAGAGCCATCAAACTTTAAGCAATCGGCAAGAAAGAAGTAGTAAAAGTAATGTTTTGGTTTTCGAATATACAATTTTTAGCCAGAGTTGGTGCCTTGCAGTTGACCGACGACCTTGAGGTTTTGCATGAACTGAAATCTCGCCGCCACAGAGCTTGAGAAAGTGTGAAACGTGTTAATATGTAGTAAAAACGGAAGAAAAACTCCCGTTTCGTCTTTTGTTTCGTAATGACGTAATGACTGATCGTCACAATTGTCGCCCTTCTCTCAGAAACGTTTACATTTATCGTTTGGAAACTTACGCCGTGTGCTGAGGTATTCGATGGCACTACAAGCAACAAAACAGAGCCTTCTAAGTTGAAGCAATCGGCAAGAAAGTATTGGAAAATTAATGTTTTGGTTTTGGAAAATTCAATTATTAGCCAGAGTTAGTGCCTTGCAGTTGACCGAGAACCTTGAGGTTTTGCATGAACTGAGGTCTCGCCGCCACAGAGCTTGAGAAAGTGTGATACGTGTTAATATGTAGTAAAAACGGAAGAAACTCTCCCGTTTCGTCTTTTGTTTCGTAATGACGTAATGACTGATCGTCACAATTGTCGCCCTTTTGTCAGAAACGTTTACATTTATCGTTTGAAAACTTACGGCGGGTGCTGAGGTATTCGATGGCACTACAAGCAACAAAACAGAGCCTTCTAAGTTGAAGCAATCGGCAAGAAAGTATTGGAAAATTAATGTTTTGGTTTTGGAAAATTCAATTATTAGCCAGAGTTAGTGCCTTGCAGTTGACCGAGGACCTTGAGGTTTTGCATAAACTGAGGTCTCGCCGCCACAGAGCTTGAGAAAGTGTGAAACGTGTTAATATGTAGTAAAAACGGAAGAAAATCTCCCGTTTCGTCTTTTGTTTCGTAATGACGTAATGACTGATCGTCACAATTGTCGCCCTTTTGTCAGAAACGTTTACATTTATCGTTTGAGAACTTACGGCGGGTGCTGAGGTATTCGATGGCACTACAAGCAACAAAACAGAGCCTTCTAAATTGAAGCAATCGGCAAGAAAGAAGTAGTAAAATTAATGTTTTGCTTTTCGAAAATTTAAATATTAGCCGGAGTTAGTGCCTTGCAGTTGACCGAGGACCTTGAGGTTTTGCATGAACTGAGGTCTCGCCGCCACAGGGCTTGCGAAAGTGTGAAACGTGTGAATATGTAGTAAAAACGGAAGAAAAACTCCCGTTTCGTCTTTTCTTTCGTAATGACGTAATGACTGATCGTCACAATTGTCGCCCTTCTCTCAGAAACGTTTACATTTATCGTTTGGAAACTTACGCCGTGTGCTGAGGTATTCGATGGCACTACAAGCAACAAAACAGAGCCTTCTAAGTTTAAGCAGACGTCAAGAAAGAAGTAGTAAAAGTAATGTTTTGGTTTTCGAAAATTCAATTATTAGCCGGAGTTAGTGCCTTGCAGTTGACCGAGGACCTTGAGGTTTTGCATGAACTGAGGTCTCGCCGCCACAGAGCTTGAGAAAGTGTGAAACGTGTTAATATGTAGTAAAAACGGAAGAAAAACTCCCGTTTCGTCTTTTGTTTCGTAATGACGTAATGACTGATCGTCATAATTGTCGCCCTTCTCTCAGAAACGTTTACATTTATCGTTTGGAAACTTACGCCGTGTGCTGAGGTATTCGATGGCACTACAAGCAACGAAACAGAGACTTCTAAGTTGAAGCAATCGGCAAGAAAGAAGTAGTAAAAGTAATGTTTTGGTTTTCGAATATTCAGTTATTAGCCAGAGTTGGTGCCTTGCAGTTGACCGAGGATCCTGAGGTTTTGCATGAACTGAGGTCTGGTAGCCACATAGCATGAGAAAGAGCGAAAAGTTTTAATAAATAGTAAAAACGGAAGAAAATCTCCCGTTTCTTCATTTGTTTCGTAATGACGTAATGACTGATCGTCACAATAATCGCCCTTCTCTCCGAAACGTACATTTATCGTTTGGAAACTTACGCCGTGTGCTGAGGTGTTCGATGGCACTACAAGCAACAAAACAGAGACTTCTAAGTTGAAGCAATCGGCAGGAAAGTATTGGAAAATTAATGTTTTGGTTTTCGAAAATTTAATTATTAGCCGGAGTTAGTGCCTTGCAGTTGACCGAGGACCTTGAGGTTTTGCATGAACTGAGGTCTCGCCGCCACAGAGCTTGAGAAAGTGTGAAATGTGTTAATATGTAGTAAAAACGGAAGAAAATCTCCCGTTTCGTCTTTTGTTTCGTTATGACATAATGACTGATCGTCACAATAATCGCCCTTCTCTCTGAAACGTTTACATTTATCGTTAGGAAACTTACGCCATATGCTGAGGTATTTGATAGCACTACGAGCAAGAAAACAGAGCCTTCTAAGTTGAAGCAATCGGGAAGAAAGAAGTAGGAAAATTAATGTTTTGGCTTTCGAAAATTCAATTATTAGACGGAGTTAGTGCCTTGCAGTTGACCGAGGACCTTGAGGTTTTGCATGAACTGAGGTCTCGCCGCCACAGAGCTTGAGAAAGTGTGAAATGTGTTAATATGTAGTAAAAACGGAAGAAAATCTCCCGTTTCGTCTTTTGTTTCGTAATGACTTAATGACTGATCGTCACAATTGTCGCCCTTTGTCAGAAACGTTTACATTTATCGTTAGGAAACTTACGCCGTGTGTTGAGGTATTCGATGGCACTACAAGCAACAAAACAGAGCCTTCTAAGTTGAAGCAATCGGCAAGAAAGTAAAGGAAAATTAATGTTTTGGTTTTCGAAAATTCAATTATTAGCCAGAGTTAGTGCCTTGCAGTTGACCGAGGACCTTGAGGTTTTGCATGAACTGAGGTCTCGCCGCCACAGAGCTGGAGAAAGTGTGAAAAGGGTTAATATGTAGTAAAAACGGAAGAAAATCTCCCGTTTCGTTTTTTGTTTCGTTATGACATAATGACAGATCGTCACAATAATCGCCCTTCTCTCAGAAACGTTTACATTTATCGTTTGGAAACTTACGCCGTGTTCTGAGGTATTCGATGGCACGACAAGTAACATAACAGAGACTTCTAAGTTGAAGCAATCGGCAAGAAAGAAGTAGTAAAAGTATTGGTTTGGTTTTCTAATATTCAATTTTTAGCCAGAGTTGGTGCCTTGCAGTTGACCGAGGTCCTTGAGGTTTTGCATCAACTGAGGTCTGGTAGCCACATAGCAAGAGAAAGAGCCAAAGGGTTAATATATTGTAAAAACGGAAGGTAATCTCCCGTTTCGTCTTTTGTTTCGTAATGACGTAATGACTGATCGTCAAAATTGTCGCCCTTCTCTCAGAAACGTTTACATTTATCGTTAGGAAACTTACGCCGTGTGCTGAGGTGTTTGATGGCACTACGAGCAAGAAAACAGAGCCTTCTAAGTTGAAGCAATCGGCAAGAAAGAAATAGGAAAATTGTTTTGGTTTTCGAAAATTCAATTATTAGACGGAGTTAGTGCCTTGCAGTTGACCGAGGACCTTGAGGCTTTGCATGAACTGAGGTCTCGCCGCCACAGAGCTTGAGGAATTGTGAAAAGTGTTAATATGTAGTAAAAACGGAAGAATATCTCCCGTTTCGTCTTTTGTTTCGTAATGACGTAATGAATGATCGTCATAATTGTCGCCCTTCTCTCAGAAACGTTTACATTTATCGTTTGGAAACTTATTCCGTGTGCTGAGGTATTCGATGGCACTACAAGCAACAAAACAGAGACTTCTAAGTTGAAGCAATCGGCAAGAAAGAAGTAGTAAAAGTAATGTTTTGGTTTTCGAATATTCAGTTATTAGCCAGAGTTGGTGCCTTGCAGTTGACCGAGGATCCTGAGGTTTTGCATGAACTGAGGTCTGGTAGCCAAATAGCATGAGAAAGAGCGAAAAGTGATAATATATTGTAAAAACGGAAGAAAATCTCCCGTTTCCTCTTTTGTTTCGTAATGACGTAATGACTGATCGTCACAATTGTCGCCCTTCTCTCAGAAACGTTTACATTTATCGTTTGGAAACTTACGCTGTGTGCTGAGGTATTCGATGGCACTACAAGCAACAAAACAGAGCCTTCTAAGTTTAAGCAATCGTCAAGAAAGAAGTAGTAAAAGTAATGTTGTGGTTTTCGAAAATTCAATTATTTGCCGGAGTTAGTGCCTTGCAGTTGACCGAGGACCTTGAGGTTTTGCATGAAGTGAGGTCTGGTAGCCACATAGCATGAGAAAGAGGCGAAAGGGTTAATATATTGTAAAAACGGAAAAATTCTCCCGTTTCGTCTTTTGTTTCGTAATGACGTAATGACTGATCGTCACAATTGTCGCCCTTTTCTCAGAAACGTTTACATTTATCGTTAGGAAACTTACGCCGTGTGCTGAGGTATTCAACGGCACTACAAGCAACAAAACAGAGCCTTCTAAGTTGAAGCAATCGGGAAGAAAGAGGTAGTAAAAGTAAACTTTGGGTTTTCGAATATTCAGTTATTAGCCAGAGTTAGTGCCTTGCAGTTGTCCGAGGATCCTGAGGTTTTGCATGAACTGAGGTCTGGTAGCCACATAGCATGAGAAAGAGCGAAAAGTTTTAATAAATAGCAAAAAACGCAAGAAAATCTCCCGTTACGTCTTTTGTTTCGTAATGACGTAATGACTGATCGTCACAATTGTCCCCCTTCTCTCAGAAACGTTTCCATTTATCGTTTGAAAACTTACGCCGTGTGCTGAGGTGTTCGATGGCACTACAAGCAACAAAACAGAGCCTTCTAAGTTGAAGCAATCTGCAAGAAAGAAGTAGTAAAAGTAATGTTTTGGTTTTCGAATATCCAATTATTAGACGGAGTTAGTGCCTTGAAGTTGCCTGAGGAATTTGAGGTTTTGCATGAACTGAGGTCTGGTAGCCAAATAGCATGAGAAAGAGCGAAAAGTGTTAATATATAGTAAAAACGGAAGAAAATCTCCCGTTTCGTCTTTGGTTTCGTAATGACGTAATGACTGATCGTCACAATTGTCGCCCTTCTCTCAGAAACGTTTACATTTATCGTTTGGAAACTTACGCCGTGTGCTGAGGTATTCGATGGCACTACAAGCAACATGACAGAGCCTTCTAAGTTGAAGCTATCGGCAAGAAAGAAGTAGTAAAAGTAATGATTTGGTTTTCGAATATTCAATAATTAGCCACAGTTGGTGCCTTGCAGTTGACCGAGGACCTTGAGGTTAGGCATGAACTGAGGTCTGGTAGCCACATAGCATGAGAAAGAGCGAAAAGTGTTAATATGTAGTAAAAACGGAAGAAAATCTCCCGTTTCTTCTTTTGTTTCGTAATGACTGATCGTCACAATTGTCGCCCTTCTCTCAGAAACGTTTACATTTATCGTTTGGAAACTTACGCCGTGTGCTGAGGTATTCGATGGCACTACAAGCAACAAAGCAGTGCCTTCTAAGTTGAAGCAATCGGCAAGAAAGAAGTAGTAAATGTAATGTTTTGGTTTTCGAAAATTCAATTATTTGCCGGAGTTAGTGCCTTGCAGTTGACCGCAAACCTTGAGGTTTTGCATGAACTGAGGTCTCGCCGCCACAGAGCTTGAGAAAGTATGAGAAGTGCTAATATGTAGTAAAAACGGAAGAAAATCTCCCGTTTCGTCTTTTGTTTCGTAATGACGTAATGACTGATCGTCACAATTGTCGCCCTTCTCTCAGAAACGTTTACATTTATCGTTTGGAAACTTACGCCGTGTGCTGAGGTATTCGATGGCACTACAAGCAACAAAACAGAGCCTTCTAAGTTGAAGCAATCGGCATGAAAGAGGTAGTAAAAGTAATGTTTTGGTTTTCTAATATTCAGTTATTAGCCAGAGTTGGTGCCTTGCAGTTGAGCGAGGACCCTGAGGTTTTGCATGAACTGAGGCCTGGTGGCCACATAGCATGGGAAAGAGCGAAAAGTATTAATATATAGCAAAAACGGAAGAAAATCTCCCGTTTCGTCTTTTGTTTCGTAATGACGTAATGATTGATCAATTGTCGCCCTTCTCACAGAAACGTTTCCATTTATCGTTTGGAAACTTACGCCGTGTGCTGAGGTATTCGATGGAACTACAAGCAACAGAACAGAGCCTTCTAAGTTGAAGCAATCGGCAAGAAAGAAGTAGTAAAAGTAATGTTTTGGTTTTCTAATATTCAATTTTTAGCCAGAGTTGGTGCCTTGCAGTTGACCGAGGACCTTGAGGTTTTGCATGAACTGAGGTCTGGTAGCCACATAGCAAGAGAAAGAGCCAAAGGGTTAATATATTGTAAAAACGGAAGAAAATCTCCCGTTTCGACTTTTGTTTCGTAACGACGGAATGACTGGTCGTCACAATTGTCGCCCTTCTCTCAGAAACGTTTAGTTTTATCGTTAGGAAACTTACGCCGTGTGCTGAGGTATTCGATGGCACTGCAAGCAACAAAACAGGGCATTCTAAGTTGAAGCAATCGGCAAGAAAGAAGTAGTAAAAGTAATGTTTTGGTTTTCGAATATCCAATTATTAGACGGAGTTAGTGCCTTGAAGTTGCCTGAGGAATTTGAGGTTTTGCATGAACTGAGGTCTGGTAGCCAAATAGCATGAGAAAGAGCGAAAAGTGTTAATATATAGTAAAAACGGAAGAAAATCTCCCGTGTCGTCTTTTGTTTCGTAATGACGTAATGACTGATCGTCACAATTGTCGCCCTTCTCTCAGATACGTTTACCTTTATCGTTTGGAAACTTACGCCATGTGCTGAGGTATTCGATGGCACTACAAGCAACATGACAGAGCCTTCTAAGATGAAGCTACCGGCAAGAAGGAAGTAGTAAAAGTAATGTTTCGGTTTTCGAATATTCAATTATTAGCCAGAGTTGGTGCCTTGCAGTTGACCGAGGACCTTGAGGTTTTGCATGAACTGAGGTCTCGCCGCCACAGAGCTTGAGAAGATGTGAAAAGCGTTTATATGTAGTAAAAAGGGAAGAATATCTCCCGTTTCGTCTTTTGTTTCGTAATGACGTAATGACTGATCGTCACAATTGTCGCCCTTCTCTCAGAAACGTTTACATTTATCGTTTGGAAACTTACGCCGTGTGCTGAGGTATTCGATGGCACTACAAACAACGAAACAGAGCCTTCTAAGTTGAAGCTATCGGCAAGAAAGAAGTAGTAAAAGTAATGATTTGGTTTTCGAATATTCAATTATTAGCCACAGTTGGTGCCTAGCAGTTGACCGAGGACCTTGAGGTTAGGCATGAACTGAGGTCTGGTAGCCACATAGCATGAGAAAGAGCGAAAAGTGTTAATATGTAGTAAAAACGGAAGAAAATCTCCCGTTTCTTCTTTTGTTTCGTAATGACTGATCGTCACAATTGTCGCCCTTCTCTCAGAAGCGTTTACATTTATCGTTTGGAAACTTACGCCGTGTGCTGAGGTATTCGATGGCACTAACAGCAACAAAGCAGAGCCTTCTAAGTTGAAGCAATCGGCAAGAAAGAAGTAGTAAATGTAATGTTTTGGTTTTCGAAAATTCAATTATTTGCCGGAGTTAGTGCCTTGCAGTTGACCGCAAACCTTGAGGTTTTGCATGAACTGAGGTCTCGCCGCCACAGAGCTTGAGAAAGTATGAAAAGTGCTAATATGTAGTAAAAACGGAAGAAAATCTCCCGTTTCGTCTTTTGTTTCGTAATGACGTAATGACTGGTCGTCACAATTGTCGCCCTTCTCTCAGAAACGTTTACATTTATCGTTTGGAAATTTACGCCGTGTGCTGAGGTATTCGATGGCACTACAAGCAACAAAACAGAGCCTTCTAAGTTGAAGCAATCGGCATGAAAGAGGAAGTAAAAGCAATGTTTTGGTTTTCCAATATTCAGTTATTAGCCAGAGTTGGTGCCTTGCAGTTGACCGAGGACCCTGAGGTTTTGCATGAACTGAGGCCTGGTAGCCACATAGCATGGGAAAGAGCGAAAAGTATTAATATATAGCAAAAACGGAAGAAAATCTCCCGTTTCGTCTTTTGTTTCGTAATGACGTAATGATTGATCAATTGTCGCCCTCCTCACAGAAACGTTTCCATTTATCGTTTGGAAACTTACGCCGTGTGCTGAGGTATTCGATGGCAGTACAAGCAACAAAACAGAGCCTTCTAAGTTGAAGCAATCGGCAAGAAAGAAGTAGTAAAAGCAATGTTTTGGTTTTCGAATATTCAATTATTAGCCGGAGTTAGTGCCTTACAGTTGCCTGAGGACCTTGAGGTTTTGCATGAGCTGAGGTCTGGTAGCCACATAGCATGAGAAAGAGCGAAAAGGTTTAATATATAGCAAAAACGGAAGGAAATCTCCCGGTACCTCTTTTGTTTCGTAATGACGTAATGACTGATCGTCACAATTGTCGCCTTTCTCTCAGAAACGGTTCCATTTATCGTTTGAAAACTTACGCCGTGTGCTATGGTATTCGATGGCACTACAAGCAACAAAACAGAGCCTTCTAAGTTGAAGCAATCGGCAAGAAAGAAGTAGTAAAAGTTTTTTTTTTTTCGAATATCAATTATTAGCCGGAGTTAGTGCCTTGCAGTTGACCGAGGACCTTGAGGTTCTCCATGAACTGAGGTCTGGTAGCCACATAGCATGAGAAAGAGCGAAAAGTGTTAATATAAAGTAAAAACGGAAGAAAATCTCCCGTTTCGGCTTTTGTTTCGTAATGACATAATGACTGATCGTCACAATTGTCGCCCTTCTCTCAGAAACGTTCACTTTTATCGTTTGGAAACTTACGCCGTGTGCTGAGGTATTCGATGGCACTACAAGCAACATAACAGAGCCTTCTAAGTTGAAGCAATCGGCAAGAAAGAAGTAGTAAAATTAATGTTTTGGTTTTCGAAAATCAATTATTAGCCAGAGTTAGTGCCTTGCAGTTGACCGAGGACCTTGAGGTTTTGCATGAACTGAGGTCTCGCCGCCACAGAATTTGAGAAACTGGAAAAGTGTTAATATGTAGCAAAAACGGAAGAAAATCTCCCGTTTCGTCCTTTGTGTCGTAATGACTTAATGACCGATCGTCACAATTGTATCCCTTCTCTCAGAAACGTTTACATTTATCGTTTGGAAACTTATGCCGTGTGCTGAGGTACTCGATGGCACTACAAGCAACAAAACAGAGCCTTCTAAGTTGAAGCAATCGGCAAGAAAGAAGTAGTAAAATTAATGATTTGGTTTTCGAAAATTCAATTATTAGCCGGAGTTAGTGCCTTGCAGTTGACCGAGGACCTTGAGGTTTTGCATGAACTGAGGTCTCGCCGCCACAGAGCTTGAGGAAGTGTAAAAAGTGTTAATATGTAGTAAATACGGAAGAAAATCTCCCGTTTCGTCTTTTGTTTCGTAATGACGTAATGACTGATCGTCACAATTGTCGCCCTTCTCTCAGATACGTTTACATTTGTCGTTTGGAAACTTACGCCGTGTGCTGACGTATTCGATGGCACTACAAGCAACAAAACAGAGCCTTCTATGTAGAAGCAATCGGCAAGAAAGAAGTAGTAAAATTAATGTTTTGGTTTTCGAAAATTCAATTATTAGCCGGAGTTAGTGCCTCGCAGTTGCCCAAGGACCATGAGGTTTTGCATGAACTGAGGTCTGGAAGCCACATAGCATGAGAAAGAGCGAAAAGTGTTAATATATAGTAAAAACGGATGAAAATCTCCCGTTTCGTCTTTTGTTTCGTAATGACGTAATGACTGATCGTCACAATTGTCGCCCTTCTCTCAGAAACGTTTAGGTTTATCGTTTGGAAACTTACGCCGTGTGCTGAGGTATTCCATGGCACTACAAGCAACAAAACAGAGCTTTCGAAGTTTAAGCAATCGGCAAGAAAGAAGTAGAAAAAGTAATGTTTTTTTTTTTTTCTAATATTCAATTTTTAGCCATAGTTGGTGCCTTGCAGTTGACCGAGGACCCTGAGGTTTTGCATGAACTGATGTCTGGTAGCCACATAGCAAGAGAAAGAGCCAAAGGGTTAATATATTGTAAAAACGGAAGAAAATCTCCCGTTTCGTCTTTTGTTTCGTAATGACGTAATGACAGACCGTCACAATTGTCGCCCTTCTCTCAGAAACGTTTACATTTATCGTTTGAATACTTACGGCGGGTGCTGAGGTATTCGATGGCACTACAAGCAACAAAACAGAGCCTTCTAAGTTGAAACAATCGGCAAGAAAGAACTAGGAAAATTAATGTTTTGGTTTTCGAAAATTCAATTATTAGCCGGAGTTAGTGCCTCGCAGTTGCCCGAGGACCTCAGGTTTTGCATGAACTGAGGTCTCGCCGCCACAGAGCTTGAGAAAGTGTCAGAAGTGTTAATATGTAGAAAAACGGAAGAAAATCTCCCGTTTCGTCTTTTATTTCGGAATGGCGTAATGACTGATCATCACAATTGTCGCCCGTCTCTCAGAAACGTTTACATTTATCGTTTGGAAACTTACGGCGGGTGCTGAGGTATTCGATGGCACTACAAGCAACAAAACAAAGCCTTCTAAGTTGAAGCAATCGGCAAGAAAGAAGTAGTAAAATTAATGTTTTGGTTTTGGAAAATTCAATTATTAGACGGAGTTAGTGCCTTGCAGCTGACCGAAGACCTTGAGGTTTTGCATAAACTGAGGTCTCGCCGCCACAGAGCTTGAGAAACTGTGAAAAGTGTTAATATGTAGTAAAAACGGAAGAATATCTCCCGTTTCGTCTTTTGTTTCGTAATGACGTAATGACTGATCGTGACAATTGTCGCCCTTCTCTCAGAATCGTTTACATTTATCGTTTGGAAACTTACGGCGGGTGCTGAGGTATTCGATGGCCCTACAAGCAACAAAACAGAGCCTTCTAAGTTGAAACAATCGGCAAGAAAGAAGTAGTAAAATTAATGTTTTGGTTTTCGAAAATTCAATTATTAGCAGGAGTTAGTGCCTTGCAGTTGACCGAGGACCTTGAGGTTTTGCATGAACTGAGGTCTCGCCGCCACAGAATTTGAGAAACTGTGAAAAGTGTTAATATGTAGCAAAAACGGAACAATATCTCCCGTTTCGTCTTTTGTTTCGTAATGACGTAATGACTAATCGTCACAATTGTCGCCCTTCTCTCAGAAACGTTCACATTTATCGTTTGGAAATTTACGCCTTGTGCTGACGTATTCGATGGCACTACAAGCAACCAAACAGAGCCTTCTAAGTTGAAGCAATCGGCAAGAAAGATGTAGTAAAATTAATGTTTTGGTTTTCGAAAATTCAATTATTAGCCGGAGTTAGAGCCTTGCAGTTGACCGAGGACCTTGAGGTTTTGCATGAACTGAGGTCTCCCCGCCACAGAGCTTGAGAAAGTGTGAAAAGTGTTAATATGTAGTAAAAACGGAAGAAAATCTCCCAGTTCGTCTTTTGTTTCGTAATGACGTAATGACTGATCGTCACAATTGTCGCCCTTCTCTCAGATACGTTTACTTTTATCGTTTGGAAACTTACGCCATGTGCTGAGGTATTCGATGGCACTACAAGCAACATGACAGAGCCTTCTAAGTTGAAGCAATCAGCAAGAAAGAAGCAGTAATGGTAATGTTTTGGTTTTCGAATATTCAATTATTAGCCAGAGTTGGTGCCTTGCAGTTGACCGAGGACCTTGAGGTTTTGCATGAACTGAGGTCTCGCCGCCACAGAATTTGAGAAACTGTGAAAAGTGTTAATATGTAGTAAAAACGGAAGAAAATCTCCCGTTTCGTCTTTTGTTTCGTCATGACGTAATGACTGATCGTCACAATTGTCGCCCTTCTCTCAGATACGTTTACATTTATCGTTTGGAAACTTACGCCGTGTGCTGAGGTATTCGATGGCACTACAAGCAACAAAACAGAGCCTTCTAAGTTGAAGCAAACGGCAAGAAAGAAGTAGTACAATTAATGTTTTGGTTTTCGAAAATTCAATTATTAGCAGGAGTTAGTGCCTTGCAGTTGACCGAGGACCTTGAGGTTTTGCATGAACTGAGGTCTCGCCGCCACAGAATTTGAGAAACTGTGAAAAGTGTTAATATGTAGCAAAAACGGAAGAATATCTCCCGTTTCGTCTTTTGTTTCGTAATGACGTAATGACTGATCGTCACAATTGTCGCCCTTCTCTCAGAAACGTTTACATTTATCGTTTGGAAATTTACGCCTTGTGCTGACGTATTCGATGGCACTACAAGCAACCAAACAGAGCCTTCTAAGTTGAAGCAATCGGCAAGAAAGAAGTAGTAAAATTAATGTTTTGGTTTTCGAAAATTCAATTATTAGCCGGAGTTAGAGCCTTGCAGTTGACCGAGGACCTTGAGGTTTTGCATGAACTGAGGTCTCGCCGCCACAGAGCTTGAGAAAGTGTGAAAAGTGTTAATATGTAGTAAAAACGGAAGAAAATCTCCCAGTTCGTCTTTTGTTTCGTAATGACGTAATGACTGATCGTCACAATTGTCGCCCTTCTCTCAGATACGTTTACTTTTATCGTTTGGAAACTTACGCCATGTGCTGAGGTACTCGATGGCACTACAAGCAACAAAACAGAGCCTTCTAATTTGTAGCAATCGGCAAGAAACAAGTAGTAAAATTAATGTTTTGGTTTTCGAAAATACGATTATTAGCCGGAGTTAGTGCCTTGCAGTTGACCGAGGACCTTGAGGTTTTGCATGAACTGAGGTCTCGCCGCCACAGAGCTTGAGACGGTGTGAAAAGTGTTAATATGTAGTGAAAACGGATGAAAATCTCCCGTTTCGTCTTTTGTTTCGTAACGACTTAATGACAGATCGTCACAATTGTCGCCCTTCTCTCAGAGACGTTTGCATCTATCGTTTGGAAACTTACGCCATGTGCTGAGGTATTCGATGGCACTACAAGCAACAAAGCAGAACCTTCTAAGTTGAAGCAATCGGCAAGAAAGAAGTAGTAAAAGTAATGTTTTTGTTTTCGTAAATTCAATTATTAGCCGGAGTTAGTGCCTCGCAGTTGACCGAGGACCTAGAGGTTTTACACGAACAGAGGTCTCGCCGTCACAGAGCTTGAGAAAGTGTGAAAAGTGTTAATATGTAGTAAAAACGGAAGAAAATCTCCCGTTTCGGCTTTTGTTTCGTAATGACGTAATGACTGATCGTCACAATTGTCGCCCTTCTCTCAGAAACGTTACATTTATCGTTTGTAAACTTATGGCGGGTGCTGAGGTATTAGATGGCACTACAAGCAACAAAACAGAGCCTTCTAAGTTGAAGCATTCGGCAAGAAAGAAGTAGTAAAATTAATGTTTTGGTTTTCGAAAATTCAATTATTAGCCGGAGTTAGTGCCTCGCAGTTGACCGTGGACCTTGAGGTTTTACACGAACTGAGGTTTCGCCGTCACAGAGCTTGAGAAAGTGTGAAAAGTGTTAATATGTAGTAAAAACGGAAGAAAATCTCCCGGTTCGTCTTTTGTTTCGTAATGACGTAATGACTGATCGTCACAATTGTCGCCCTTCTCTCAGAGACGTTACATTTATCGTTTGTAAAATTACGGCGTGTGCTGAGGTATTCGATGGCACTACAAGCAACAAAACAGAGCCTTCTAAGTTGAAGCATTCGGCAAGAAAGAAGTAGTAAAATTAATATTTTGGTTTTCGAAAATTCAATTATTAGCCGGAGTTAGTGCCTTGCAGTTGACCGAGGACCTTGAGGTTTTGCATGAACTGAGGTCTCGCCGCCACGGAGCTTGAGAAAGTGTGAAAAGTGTTAATATGTAGTCAAAAGGGAAGAAGATCTCCCGTTTCGTCTTTTGTTTCGTTATGACGTGATGACTGATCGTCACAATTGTCGCCCTTCTCTCAGAAACGTTACAATTATCGTTTGTAAACTTACGCCATGTGCTGAGGTATTCGATGGCACTACAAGCAACAAAACAGGGCCTTCTAATTGGAAGCAATCGGCAAGAAACAAGTAGTAAAATTAATGTTTTGGTTTTCGAAAATTCAATTATTAGCCGGAGTTAGTGCCTTGCAGTTGACCGAGGACCTTGAGGTTTTGCATGAACTGAGGTCTCGCCGCCACGGAGCTTGAGAAAGTGTGAAAAGTGGTAATATGTAGTCAAAACGGAAGAAAATCTCCCGTTTCGTCTTTTGTTTCGTTATGACGTGATGACTGATCATCACAATTGTCGCCCTTCTCTCAGAAACGTTTACATTTATCGTTTGGAAAATTACGCCATGTGCTGAGGTATTCGATGGCACTACAAGCAACAAAACAGAACCTTCTAATTTGAAGCAATCGGCAAGAAAGAAGTAGTAAAAGTAATGTTTTGGTTTTCGAAAATTCAATTATTAGCCGGAGTTAGTGCCTCGCAGTTGACTGTGGACCTTGAGGTTTTACACGAACTGAGCTCTCGCCGTCACAGAGCTTGAGAAAGTGTGAAAAGTGTTAATATGTAGTAAAAACGGAAGAAAATCTCCCGTTTCGGCTTTTGTTTCGTAATGACGTAATGACTGATCGTCACAATTGTCGCCCTTCTCTCAGAAACGTTACTTTTATCGTTTGTAAACTTACAGCGGGTGCTGAGGTATTCGATGGCACTACAAGCAACAAAACAGAGCCTTCTAAGTTGAAGCATTCGGCAAGAAAGAAGTAGTAAAATTAATGTTTTGGTTTTCGAAAATTTAATTATTATCCGGAGTTAGTGCCTTGCAGTTGACCGAGGACCTTAAGGTTTTGCATGAACTGAGGTCTCGCCGCCACAGAGCTTGAGAAAGTGTGAGAAGTGTTAATATGTAGTAAAAACGGAAGAAAATCTCCCGTTTCGGCTTTTGTTTCGTAATGACGTAATGACTGATCGTCACAATTGTCGCCCTTCTCTCAGAAACGTTACATTTATCGTTAGTAAACTTACGGCGGGTGCTGAGGTATTCGATGGCACTACAAGCAACAAAACAGAGCCTACTAAGTTGAAGCATTCGGCAAGAAAGAAGTAGTAAAATTAATGTTTTGGTTTTCGAAAATTCAATTATTAGCCGGAGTTAGTGCCTTGCAGTTTACCGAGGACCCTGAGGTTTTGCATGAACTGAGGTCTCGCCGCCACAGAGCTTGAGAAAGTGTGAAAAGTGTTAATATGTAGTAAAAACGGAAGAAAGTCTCCCGTTTCGTCTTTTGTTTCGTAATGACGTAATGACTGATCGTCAAAATTGTCGCCCTTCTCTCAGAAACGTTTACATTTATCGTTTGGAAACTTACGCCGTGTCCTGAGGTATTCGATGGCACTACAAGCAACAAAACAGATCCTTCTAAGTTGAAGCAATCGACAAGAAAGAAGTAGTAAAATTAATGTTGTGGGTTTCGAAAATTCAATTATTAGCCGGAGTTAGAGCCTTGCAGTTGACCGAGGACCTTGAGGTTTTGCATGAACTGAGGTCTCGCCGCCACAGAGCTTGAGAAAGTGTGAAAAGTGTTAATATGTAGTAAAAACGGAAGAAAATCTCCCGTTTCGTCTTTAGTTTCGTAATGACGTAATGACTGATCGTCACAATTGTCGCCCTTCTCTCAGATACGTTTACCTTTATCGTTTGGAAACTTACGCCATGTGCTGAGGTATTCGATGGCACTACAAGCAACATGACAGAGCCTTCTAAGTTGAAGCTATCGGCAAGAAGGAAGTAGTAAAAGTAATGTTTTGGTTTTCGAATTTTCAATTATTAGCCAGAGTTGGTGCCTTGCAGTTGACCGAGGACCTTGAGGTTTTGCATGAACTGAGGTCTCGCCGCCACAGAGCTTGAGAAAATGTGAAAAGCGTTTATATGTAGTAAAAACGGAAGAATATCTCCCGTTTCGTCTTTTGTTTCGTAATGACGTAATGACTGATCGTCACAATTGTCGCCCTTTTCTCAGAAACGTTTACATTTATCGTTTGGAAACTTACGCTGTGTGCTGAGGTATTCGATGGCACTACAAGCATCAAAACAGAGCCTTCTAAGTTGAAGCAATCGACAAGAAAGAAGTAGTAAAATTAATGTTTTGGTTTTCGAAAATTTAATTATTAGCCGGAGTTAGTGCCTTGCAGTTGACCGAGGACCTTGAGGTTTTGCATGAACTGAGGTCTCGCCGCCACAGAATTTGAGAAACTGTGAAAAGTGTTAATATGTAGTAAAAACGGAAGAAAATCTCCCGTTTCGTCTTTTGTTTCGTAATGACGTAATGACTGATCGTCACAATTGTCGCCCTTCTCTCAGAAACGTTTACATTTATCGTTTGGAAACTTACGCCGTGTGCTGAGGTATTCGATGGCACTACAAGCAACAAAACAGAGCCTTCTAAGTTGAAGCAATCGGCAAGAAAGAAGTAGTAAAAGTAATGTTTTGGTTTTCGAATATTCAATTATTAGCCAGAGTTGGTGCCTTGCAGTTGACCGAGGACCTTTAGGTTTTTTTATGAACTGAGGTCTCGCCGCCATAGAGCTTGAGAAAGTGTGAAAAGTGTTAATATGTAGTAAAAACGGAAGAAAATCTCCCGTTTCGTCTTTTGTTTCGTAATGGCGTAATGACTGATCGTCACAATTGTCGCCCTTCTCTCATATAAGTTTACATTTATCGTTTGGAAACTTACGCCGTGTGCTGAGGTATTTGATGGCACTACAAGCAACAAAACAGAGCCTTCTAAGTTGAAGCAATCGGCAAGAAAGAAGTAGTAAAAGTAATGTTTTGGTTTTCGAGTATTCAATTATTAGCCAGAGTTGGTGCCTTGCAGTTGACCGAGGACCTTGAGGTTTGCATGAACTGATGTCTCGCCGCCACAGAGCTTGAGAAAGTGTGAAAAGTGTTAATATGTAGTAAAAACGGAAGAAAGTCTCATATTTCTTCTTTTGTTTCGTAATGACGTAATGACTGATCGTCAAAATTGTCGCCCTTCTCTCAGAAACGTTTACATTTATCGTTTGGAAACTTACGCCGTGTGCTGAGGTATTCGATGGCACTACAAGCAACAAAACAGAGCCTTCTAAGTTGAAGCATTCGGCAAGAAAGAAGTAGTAAAATTAACGTTTTGGTTTTCGAAAATTCAATTATTAGCCGGAGTTAGTGCCTTGCAGTTGACCGAGGACCTTGAGGTTTTGCATGAACTGAGGTCTCGCCGCCACAGAGCTTGAGAAAGAGTGAGAAGTGTTAATATGTAGTAAAAACGGAAGAAATTCTCCCGTTTCGTCTTTTGTTTCGTAATGACGTAATGACTGATTGTCACAATTGTCGCCCTTCTCTCAGAAACGTTTACATTTATCGTTTGGAAACTTACGCCGTGTGCTGAGGTATTCGATGGCACTACAAGCAACAAAACAGAGCCTTCTAAGTTGAAGCAATCGGCAAGAAAGTATTGGAAAATTAATGTTTTAGTTTTCGAATATTCAATTATTAGCCAGAGTTGGTGCCTTGCAATTGACCGAGGACCTTGAGGTTTTGCATGAACTGAAGTCTCGCCACCACAGAATTTGAGAAACTGTGAAAAGTGTTAATATGTAGTATAAAGGGAAGAAAATCTCCCGTTTCGTCTTTTGTTTCGTAATGACGTAATGACTGATCGTCAAAATTGTCGCCCTTCTCTCAGAAACGTTTACATTTATCGTTTGGAAACTTACGCCGTGTGCTGAGGTATTCGATGGCACTACAAGCAACAAAACAGAGCCTTCTAAGTTGAAGCAATCGGCAAGAAAGAAGTAGTAAAAGTAATGTTTTGGTTTTCGAATATTCAATTATTAGCCAGAGTTGGTGCCTTGCAGTTGACCGAGGACCTTTAGGTTTTTTTATGAACTGAGGTCTCGCCGCCATAGAGCTTGAGAAAGTGTGAAAAGTGTTAATATGTAGTAAAAACGGAAGAAAATCTCCCGTTTCGTCTTTTGTTTCGTAATGGCGTAATGACTGATCGTCACAATTGTCGCCCTTCTCTCATATAAGTTTACATTTATCGTTTGGAAACTTACGCCGTGTGCTGAGGTATTTGATGGCACTACAAGCAACAAAACAGAGCCTTCTAAGTTGAAGCAATCGGCAAGAAAGAAGTAGTAAAAGTAATGTTTTGGTTTTCGAGTATTCAATTATTAGCCAGAGTTGGTGCCTTGCAGTTGACCGAGGACCTTGAGGTTTGCATGAACTGATGTCTCGCCGCCACAGAGCTTGAGAAAGTGTGAAAAGTGTTAATATGTAGTAAAAACGGAAGAAAGTCTCATATTTCTTCTTTTGTTTCGTAATGACGTAATGACTGATCGTCACAATTGTCGCCCTTCTCTCAGAAACGTTTACATTTATCGTTTGGAAACTTACGCCGTGTGCTGAGGTACTCGATGGCACTACAAGCAACAAAACAGAGCCTTCTAAGTTGAAGCAATCGGCAAGAAAGAAGTAGTAAAATTAATGTTTTGGTTTTCGGAAATTGAATTATTAGCCGGAGTTAGTGCCTTGCAGTTGACCGAGGACCTTGAGGTTTTGCATGAACTGAGGTCTCGCCGCCACAGAGCTTGAGAAAGTGTGAAAAGTGTTAATATGTAGTAAAAACGGAAGAAAATCTCCCGTTTCGTCTTTTGTTTCGTAATGACGTAATGACTGATCGTCACAATTGTCGCCCTTCTCTCAGAAACGTTTACATATATCGTTTGGAAACTTACGCCGTGTGCTGAGGTATTCGATGGCACTACAAGCAACAAAACAGAGCCTTCTAAGTTGAAGCAATCGGCAAGAAAGTATTGGAAAATTAATGTTTTAGTTTTCGAATATTCAATTATTAGCCAGAGTTGGTGCCTTGCAATTGACCGAGGACCTTGAGGTTTTGCATGAACTGAAGTCTCGCCACCACAGAATTTGAGAAACTGTGAAAAGTGTTAATATGTAGTATAAAGGGAAGAAAATCTCCCGTTTCGTCTTTTGTTTCGTAATGACGTAATGACTGATCGTCAAAATTGTCGCCCTTCTCTCAGAAACGTTTACATTTATCGTTTGGAAACTTACGCCGTGTGCTGAGGTATTCGATGGCACTACAAGCAACAAAACAGAGCCTTCTAAGTTGAAGCAATCGGCAAGAAAGAAGTAGTAAAATTAATGTTTTGATTTTCGAAAATTTAATTACTAGACGGAGTTAGTGCCTTGTAGTTGACCGAGGACCTTGAGGTTTTGCATGAACTGATGTCTCGCCGCCACAGAGCTTGAGAATATGTGGAAAGTGTTAACATGTAGTAAAAACGGAAGAAAATCTTCCGTTTCGTCTTTTGTTTCGTAATGACGTAATGGCTGATCGTCAAAATTGTCGACCTTCTCCCAGAAACGTTTACATTTATCGTTTGGAAACTTATGCCGTGTGCTGAGGTACACGATGGCACTACAAGCAACAAAACAGAGCCTTCTAAGTTGAAGCAATCGGCAAGAAAGAAGTAGTAAAATTAATGTTTTGGTTTTCGGAAATTGAATTATTAGCCGGAGTTAGTGCCTTGCAGTTGACCGAGGACCTTGAGGTTTTGCATGAACTGAGGTCTCGCCGCCACAGAGCTTGAGAAAGTGTGAAAAGTGTTAATATGTAGTAAAAACGGAAGAAAATCTCCCGTTTCGTCTTTTGTTTCGTAATGACGTAATGACTGATCGTCACAATTGTCGCCCTTCTCTCAGAAACGTTTACATTTATCGTTTGGAAACTTACGCCGTGTGCTGAGGTATTCGATGGCACTACAAGCAACAAAACAGAGCCTTCTAAGTTGAAGCAATCGGCAAGAAAGAAGTAGTAAAAGTAATGTTTTGGTTTTCGAATATTCAATTATTAGCCAGAGTTGGTGCCTTGCAGTTGACCGAGGACCTTTAGGTTTTTGTATGAACTGAGGTCTCGCCGCCATAGAGCTTGAGAAAGTGTGAAAAGTGTTAATATGTAGTAAAAACGGAAGAAAATCTCCCGTTTCGTCTTTTGTTTCGTAATGGCGTAATGAGTGATCGTCACAATTGTCGCCCTTCTCTCATATAAGTTTACATTTATCGTTTGGAAACTTACGCCGTGTGCTGAGGTATTCGATGGCACTACAAGCAACAAAACAGAGCCTTCTAAGTTGAAGCAATCGGCAAGAAAGAAGTAGTAAAAGTAATGTTTTGGTTTTCGAATATTCAATTATTAGCCAGAGTTGGTGCCTTGCAGTTGACCGAGGACCTTGAGGTTTGCATGAACTGATGTCCCGCCGCCACAGAGCTTGAGAAAGTGTGAAAAGTGTTAATATGTAGTAAAAACGGAAGAAAATCACCCGTTTCGTCATTTGTTTCGTAATGACGTATGACTGATCGTCACAATTGTCGCCCTTCTCTCAGAAACGTTTACATTTATCATTTGGAAACTAACGGCGGGTGCTGAGGATTTCGATGGCACTACAAGCAACAAAACAGAACCTTCTAAGTTGAAGCAATTGGCAGGAAACAAGTAGAAATATTAATGTTTTGGTTTTCGAAAATTCAATTATTAGCCGGAGTTAGTGCCTTGCAGTTGACCGAGGACCTTGAGGTTTGGCATGAACTGAGGTCTCGCCGCCACAGAGCTTGAGAAACTGTGAAAAGTGTTAATATGTAGTAAAAACGGAAGAAAGTCTCATATTTCTTCTTTTGTTTCGTAATGACGTAATGACTGATCGTCAAAATTGTCGCCCTTCTCTCAGAAACGTTTACATTTATCGTTTGGAATCTTACGCCGTGTGCTGAGGTATTCGATGGCACTACAAGCAACAAAACAGAGCCTTCTAAGTTGAAGCAATCGGCAAGAAAGAAGTAGTAAAAGTAACGTTTTGGTTTTCCTATATTCAATTATTAGCCTGAGTTGGTGCCTTGCAATTGACCGAGGACCTTGAGGTTTTGCATGAACTGAAGTCTCGCCACCACAGAATTTGAGAAACTGTGAAAAGTGTTAATATGTAGTATAAAGGGAAGAAAATCTCCCGTTTCGTCTTTTGTTTCGTAATGACGTAATGACTGATCGTCAAAATTGTCGCCCTTCTCTCAGAAACGTTTACATTTATCGTTTGGAAACTTACGCCGTGTGCTGAGGTATTCGATGGCACTACAAGCAACAAAACAGAGCCTTCTAAGTTGAAGCAATCGGCAAGAAAGAAGTAGTAAAATTAATGTTTTGATTTTCGAAAATTTAATTACTAGACGGAGTTAGTGCCTTGTAGTTGACCGAGGACCTTGAGGTTTTGCATGAACTGATGTCTCGCCGCCACAGAGCTTGAGAATATGTGGAAAGTGTTAACATGTAGTAAAAACGGAAGAAAATCTTCCGTTTCGTCTTTTGTTTCGTAATGACGTAATGGCTGATCGTCAAAATTGTCGACCTTCTCTCAGAAACGTTTACATTTATCGTTTGGAAACTTATGCCGTGCGCTGAGGTACACGATGGCACTACAAGCAACAAAACAGAGCCTTCTAAGTTGAAGCAATCGGCAAGAAAGAAGTAGTAAAATTAATGTTTTGGTTTTCGGAAATTGAATTATTAGCCGGAGTTAGTGCCTTGCAGTTGACCGAGGACCTTGAGGTTTTGCATGAACTGAGGTCTCGCCGCCACAGAGCTTGAGAAAGTGTGAAAAGTGTTAATATGTAGTAAAAACGGAAGAAAATCTCCCGTTTCGTCTTTTGTTTCGTAATGACGTAATGACTGATCGTCACAATTGTCGCCCTTCTCTCAGAAACGTTTACATTTATCGTTTGGAAACTTACGCCGTGTGCTGAGGTATTCGATGGCACTACAAGCAACAAAACAGAGCCTTCTAAGTTGAAGCAATCGGCAAGAAAGAAGTAGTAAAAGTAATGTTTTGGTTTTCGAATATTCAATTATTAGCCAGAGTTGGTGCCTTGCAGTTGACCGAGGACCTTTAGGTTTTTGTATGAACTGAGGTCTCGCCGCCATAGAGCTTGAGAAAGTGTGAAAAGTGTTAATATGTAGTAAAAACGGAAGAAAATCTCCCGTTTCGTCTTTTGTTTCGTAATGGCGTAATGAGTGATCGTCACAATTGTCGCCCTTCTCTCATATAAGTTTACATTTATCGTTTGGAAACTTACGCCGTGTGCTGAGGTATTCGATGGCACTACAAGCAACAAAACAGAGCCTTCTAAGTTGAAGCAATCGGCAAGAAAGAAGTAGTAAAAGTAATGTTTTGGTTTTCGAATATTCAATTATTAGCCAGAGTTGGTGCCTTGCAGTTGACCGAGGACCTTGAGGTTTGCATGAACTGATGTCCCGCCGCCACAGAGCTTGAGAAAGTGTGAAAAGTGTTAATATGTAGTAAAAACGGAAGAAAATCACCCGTTTCGTCATTTGTTTCGTAATGACGTATGACTGATCGTCACAATTGTCGCCCTTCTCTCAGAAACGTTTACATTTATCATTTGGAAACTAACGGCGGGTGCTGAGGATTTCGATGGCACTACAAGCAACAAAACAGAACCTTCTAAGTTGAAGCAATTGGCAGGAAACAAGTAGAAATATTAATGTTTTGGTTTTCGAAAATTCAATTATTAGCCGGAGTTAGTGCCTTGCAGTTGACCGAGGACCTTGAGGTTTGGCATGAACTGAGGTCTCGCCGCCACAGAGCTTGAGAAACTGTGAAAAGTGTTAATATGTAGTAAAAACGGAAGAAAGTCTCATATTTCTTCTTTTGTTTCGTAATGACGTAATGACTGATCGTCAAAATTGTCGCCCTTCTCTCAGAAACGTTTACATTTATCGTTTGGAATCTTACGCCGTGTGCTGAGGTATTCGATGGCACTACAAGCAACAAAACAGAGCCTTCTAAGTTGAAGCAATCGGCAAGAAAGAGGTAGTAAAAGTAATGTTTTGGTTTTCGTATATTCAATTATTAGCCTGAGTTGGTGCCTTGCAATTGACCGAGGACCTTGAGGTTTTGCATGAACTGAAGTCTCGCCACCACAGAATTTGAGAAACTGTGAAAAGTGTTAATATGTAGTATAAAGGGAAGAAAATCTCCCGTTTCGTCTTTTGTTTCGTAATGACGTAATGACTGATCGTCAAAATTGTCGCCCTTCTCTCAGAAACGTTTACATTTATCGTTTGGAAACTTACGCCGTGTGCTGAGGTATTCGATGGCACTACAAGCAACAAAACAGAGCCTTCTAAGTTGAAGCAATCGGCAAGAAAGAAGTAGTAAAATTAATGTTTTGATTTTCGAAAATTTAATTACTAGACGGAGTTAGTGCCTTGTAGTTGACCGAGGACCTTGAGGTTTTGCATGAACTGATGTCTCGCCGCCACAGAGCTTGAGAATATGTGGAAAGTGTTAACATGTAGTAAAAACGGAAGAAAATCTTCCGTTTCGTCTTTTGTTTCGTAATGACGTAATGGCTGATCGTCAAAATTGTCGACCTTCTCTCAGAAACGTTTACATTTATCGTTTGGAAACTTATGCCGTGTGCTGAGGTACACGATGGCACTACAAGCAACAAAACAGAGCCTTCTAAGTTGAAGCAATCGGCAAGAAAGAAGTAGTAAAATTAATGTTTTGGTTTTCGGAAATTGAATTATTAGCCGGAGTTAGTGCCTTGCAGTTGACCGAGGACCTTGAGGTTTTGCATGAACTGAGGTCTCGCCGCCACAGAGCTTGAGAAAGTGTGAAAAGTGTTAATATGTAGTAAAAACGGAAGAAAATCTCCCGTTTCGTCTTTTGTTTCGTAATGACGTAATGACTGATCGTCACAATTGTCGCCCTTCTCTCAGAAACGTTTACATTTATCGTTTGGAAACTTACGCCGTGTGCTGAGGTATTCGATGGCACTACAAGCAACAAAACAGAGCCTTCTAAGTTGAAGCAATCGGCAAGAAAGAAGTAGTAAAAGTAATGTTTTGGTTTTCGAATATTCAATTATTAGCCAGAGTTGGTGCCTTGCAGTTGACCGAGGACCTTTAGGTTTTTGTATGAACTGAGGTCTCGCCGCCATAGAGCTTGAGAAAGTGTGAAAAGTGTTAATATGTAGTAAAAACAGAAGAAAATCTCCCGTTTCGTAATGGCGTAATGAGTGATCGTCACAATTGTCGCCCTTCTCTCATATAAGTTTACATTTATCGTTTGGAAACTTACGCCGTGTGCTGAGGTATTCGATGGCCCTACAAGGAACAAATCAGAGCCTTCTAAGTTGAAGCAATTGGCAAGAAAGAAGTAGTAAAATTAATGATCTGGTTTTCGAAAATTCAATTATTAGCCGGAGTTAGTGCCTTGCAGTTGACCGAGGACCTTGAGGTTTTGCATGAGCTGAGGTCTCGCCGCCACAGAGCTTGAGAAAGTGTGAAAAGTGTTAATATGTAGTAAAAACGGAAGAAAATCACCCGTTTCGTCATTTGTTTCGTAATGACGTATGACTGATCGTCACAATTGTCGCCCTTCTCTCAGAAACGTTTACATTTATCATTTGGAAACTAACGGCGGGTGCTGAGGATTTCGATGGCACTACAAGCAACAAAACAGAACCTTCTAAGTTGAAGCAATTGGCAGGAAACAAGTAGAAATATTAATGTTTTGGTTTTCGAAAATTCAATTATTAGCCGGAGTTAGTGCCTTGCAGTTGACCGAGGACCTTGAGGTTTGGCATGAACTGAGGTCTCGCCGCCACAGAGCTTGAGAAACTGTGAAAAGTGTTAATATGTAGTAAAAACGGAAGAAAGTCTCATATTTCTTCTTTTGTTTCGTAATGACGTAATGACCGATCGTCAAAATTGTCGCCCTTCTCTCAGAAACGTTTACATTTATCGTTTGGAATCTTACGCCGTGTGCTGAGGTATTCGATGGCACTACAAGCAACAAAACAGAGCCTTCTAAGTTGAAGCAATCGGCAAGAAAGAGGTAGTAAAAGTAATGTTTTGGTTTTCGTATATTCAATTATTAGCCTGAGTTGGTGCCTTGCAATTGACCGAGGACCTTGAGGTTTTGCATGAACTGAAGTCTCGCCACCACAGAATTTGAGAAACTGTGAAAAGTGTTAATATGTAGTATAAAGGGAAGAAAATCTCCCGTTTCGTCTTTTGTTTCGTAATGACGTAATGACTGATCGTCAAAATTGTCGCCCTTCTCTCAGAAACGTTTACATTTATCGTTTGGAAACTTACGCCGTGTGCTGAGGTATTCGATGGCACTACAAGCAACAAAACAGAGCCTTCTAAGTTGAAGCAATCGGCAAGAAAGAAGTAGTAAAATTAATGTTTTGATTTTCGAAAATTTAATTACTAGACGGAGTTAGTGCCTTGTAGTTGACCGAGGACCTTGAGGTTTTGCATGAACTGATGTCTCGCCGCCACAGAGCTTGAGAATATGTGGAAAGTGTTAACATGTAGTAAAAACGGAAGAAAATCTTCCGTTTCGTCTTTTGTTTCGTAATGACGTAATGGCTGATCGTCAAAATTGTCGACCTTCTCTCAGAAACGTTTACATTTATCGTTTGGAAACTTATGCCGTGTCCTGAGGTACACGATGGCACTACAAGCAACAAAACAGAGCCTTCTAAGTTGAAGCAATTGGCAAGAAAGAAGTAGTAAAATTAATGTTTTGGTTTTCGAAAATTCAATTATTAGCCGGAGTTAATGCCTTGCAGTTGACCGAGGACTTTGAGGTTTTGCATGAACGGAGGTCTCGCCGCCACAGAGCTTGAGAAAGTGTGAAAAGTGTTAATATGTGGTAAAAACGGAAGAAAATCTCCCGTTTCGTCTTTTGTTTCGTAATGACGTAATGACTGATCGTCACAATTGTCGCCCTTCTCTCAGATACGTTTACATTTATCGTTTGGAAACTTACGCCGTGTGCTGAGGTATTCGATGGCACTACAAGCAACAAAACAGAGCCTTCTAAGTTGAAGCAATCGGCAAGAAAGAAGTAGTAAAAGTAATGTTTTGGTTTTCGAATATTCAATTATTAGCCAGAGTTGGTGCCTTGCAGTTGACCGAGGACCTTTAGGTTTTTGTATGAACTGAAGTCTCGCCGCCACAGAGCTTGAGAAAGTGTGAAAAGTGTTAATATGTAGTAAAAACGGAAGAAAATCTCCCGTTTCGTCTTTTGTTTCGTAATGACGTAATGACTGATCGTCACAATTGTCGCCCTTCTCTCAGAACGGTTTACTTTTATCGTTTGGAAACTTACGGCGGGTGATGAGGTATTCGATGGCACTACAAGCAACAAAACAGAGCCTTCTAAGTTGAAGCAATCGGCAAGAAAGAAGTAGTAAAATTAATGTTTTGGTTTTCGAAAATTCAATTATTAGCCGGAGTTAGTGCCTTGCAGTTTACCGAGGACCCTGAGGTTTTGCATGAACTGAGGTCTCGCCGCCACAGAGCTTGAGAAAGTGTGAAAAGTGTTAATATGTAGTAAAAACGGAAGAAAGTCTCCCGTTTCGTCTTTTGTTTCGTAATGACGTAATGACTGATCGTCAAAATTGTCGCCCTTCTCTCAGAAACGTTTACATTTATCGTTTGGAAACTTACGCCGTGTCCTGAGGTATTCGATGGCACTACAAGCAACAAAACAGATCCTTCTATGTTGAAGCAATCGACAAGAAAGAAGTAGTAAAATTAATGTTTTGGTTTTCGAAAATTCAATTTTTAGCCGGAGTTAGAGCCTTGCAGTTGACCGAGGACCTTGAGGTTTTGCATGAACTGAGGTCTCGCCGCCACAGAGCTTGAGAAAGTGTGAAAAGTGTTAATATGTAGTAAAAACGGAAGAAAATCTCCCGTTTCGTCTTTAGTTTCGTAATGACGTAATGACTGATCGTCACAATTGTCGCCCTTCTCTCAGATACGTTTACCTTTATCGTTTGGAAACTTACGCCACGTGCTGAGGTATTCGATGGCACTACAAGCAACATGACAGAGCCTTCTAAGTTGAAGCTATCGGCAAGAAGGAAGTAGTAAAAGTAATGTTTTGGTTTTCGAATTTTCAATTATTAGCCAGAGTTGGTGCCTTGCAGTTGACGGAGGACCTTGAGGTTTTGCATGAACTGAGGTCTCGCCGCCACAGAGCTTGAGAAAATGTGAAAAGCGTTTATATGTAGTAAAAACGGAAGAATATCTCTCGTTTCGTCTTTTGTTTCGTAATGACGTAATGACTGATCGTCACAATTGTCGCCCTTCTCTCAGAAACGTTTACATTTATCGTTTGGAAACTTACGCTGTGTGCTGAGGTATTCGATGGCACTACAAGCATCAAAACAGAGCCTTCTAAGTTGAAGCAATCGACAAGAAAGAAGTAGTAAAATTAATGTTTTGGTTTTCGAAAATTTAATTATTAGCCGGAGTTAGTGCCTTGCAGTTGACCGAGGACCTTGAGGTTTTGCATGAACTGAGGTCTCGCCGCCACAGAATTTGTGAAACTGTGAAAAGTGTTAATATGTAGTAAAAACGGAAGAAAATCTCCCGTTTCGTCTTTTGTTTCGTAATGACGTAATGACTGATCGTCACAATTGTCGCCCTTCTCTCAGAAACGTTTACATTTATCGTTTGGAAACTTACGCCGTGTGCTGAGGTATTCGATGGCACTACAAGCAACAAAACAGAGCCTTCTAAGTTGAAGCAATCGGCAAGAAAGAAGTAGTAAAAGTAATGTTTTGGTTTTCGAATATTCAATTATTAGCCAGAGTTGGTGCCTTGCAGTTGACCGAGGACCTTGAGGTTTTGCATGAACTGAGGTCTCGCCGCCACAGAGCTTGAGAATATGTGGAAAGTGTTAACATGTAGTAAAAACGGAAGAAAATCTCCCGTTTCGTCTTTTGTTTCGTAATGACGTAATGACTGATCGTCACAATTGTCGCCCTTCTCTCAGAACGGTTTACTTTTATCGTTTGGAAACTTACGGCGGGTGATGAGGTATTCGATGGCACTACAAGCAACAAAACAGAGCCTTCTAAGTTGAAGCAATCGGCAAGAAAGAAGTAGTAAAATTAATGTTTTGGTTTTCGAAAATTCAATTATTAGCCGGAGTTAGTGCCTTGCAGTTTACCGAGGACCCTGAGGTTTTGCATGAACTGAGGTCTCGCCGCCACAGAGCTTGAGAAAGTGTGAAAAGTGTTAATATGTAGTAAAAACGGAAGAAAGTCTCCCGTTTCGTCTTTTGTTTCGTAATGACGTAATGACTGATCGTCAAAATTGTCGCCCTTCTCTCAGAAACGTTTACATTTATCGTTTGGAAACTTACGCCGTGTCCTGAGGTATTCGATGGCACTACAAGCAACAAAACAGATCCTTCTATGTTGAAGCAATCGACAAGAAAGAAGTAGTAAAATTAATGTTTTGGTTTTCGAAAATTCAATTTTTAGCCGGAGTTAGAGCCTTGCAGTTGACCGAGGACCTTGAGGTTTTGCATGAACTGAGGTCTCGCCGCCACAGAGCTTGAGAAAGTGTGAAAAGTGTTAATATGTAGTAAAAACGGAAGAAAATCTCCCGTTTCGTCTTTAGTTTCGTAATGACGTAATGACTGATCGTCACAATTGTCGCCCTTCTCTCAGATACGTTTACCTTTATCGTTTGGAAACTTACGCCACGTGCTGAGGTATTCGATGGCACTACAAGCAACATGACAGAGCCTTCTAAGTTGAAGCTATCGGCAAGAAGGAAGTAGTAAAAGTAATGTTTTGGTTTTCGAATTTTCAATTATTAGCCAGAGTTGGTGCCTTGCAGTTGACGGAGGACCTTGAGGTTTTGCATGAACTGAGGTCTCGCCGCCACAGAGCTTGAGAAAATGTGAAAAGCGTTTATATGTAGTAAAAACGGAAGAATATCTCTCGTTTCGTCTTTTGTTTCGTAATGACGTAATGACTGATCGTCACAATTGTCGCCCTTCTCTCAGAAACGTTTACATTTATCGTTTGGAAACTTACGCTGTGTGCTGAGGTATTCGATGGCACTACAAGCATCAAAACAGAGCCTTCTAAGTTGAAGCAATCGACAAGAAAGAAGTAGTAAAATTAATGTTTTGGTTTTCGAAAATTTAATTATTAGCCGGAGTTAGTGCCTTGCAGTTGACCGAGGACCTTGAGGTTTTGCATGAACTGAGGTCTCGCCGCCACAGAATTTGTGAAACTGTGAAAAGTGTTAATATGTAGTAAAAACGGAAGAAAATCTCCCGTTTCGTCTTTTGTTTCGTAATGACGTAATGACTGATCGTCACAATTGTCGCCCTTCTCTCAGAAACGTTTACATTTATCGTTTGGAAACTTACGCCGTGTGCTGAGGTATTCGATGGCACTACAAGCAACAAAACAGAGCCTTCTAAGTTGAAGCAATCGGCAAGAAAGAAGTAGTAAAAGTAATGTTTTGGTTTTCGAATATTCAATTATTAGCCAGAGTTGGTGCCTTGCAGTTGACCGAGGACCTTGAGGTTTTGCATGAACTGAGGTCTCGCCGCCACAGAGCTTGAGAATATGTGGAAAGTGTTAACATGTAGTAAAAACGGAAGAAAATCTTCCGTTTCGTCTTTTGTTTCGTAATGACGTAATGGCTGATCGTCACAATTGTCGACCTTCTCTCAGAAACGTTTACATTTATCGTTTGGAAACTTATGCCGTGTGCTGAGGTACACGATGGCACTACAAGCAACAAAACAGAGCCTTCTAAGTTGAAGCAATCGGCAAGAAAGAAGTAGTAAAAGTAATGTTTTGGTTTTCGAGTATTCAATTATTAGCCAGAGTTGGTGCCTTGCAGTTGACCGAGGACCTTGAGGTTTGCATGAACTGATGTCTCGCCGCCACAGAGCTTGAGAAAGTGTGAAAAGTGTTAATATGTAGTAAAAACGGAAGAAAATCACCCGTTTCGTCATTTGTTTCGTAATGTCGTATGACTGATCGTCACAATTGTCGCCCTTCTCTCAGAAACGTTTACATTTATCATTTGGAAACTAACGGCGGGTGCTGAGGATTTCGATGGCACTACAAGCAACAAAACAGAACCTTCTAAGTTGAAGCAATTGGCAGGAAACAAGTAGAAATATTAATGTTTTGGTTTTCGAAAATTCAATTATTAGCCGGAGTTAGTGCCTTGCAGTTGACCGAGGACCTTGAGGTTTGGCATGAACTGAGGTCTCGCCGCCACAGAGCTTGAGAAACTGTGAAAAGTGTTAATATGTAGTAAAAACGGAAGAAAGTCTCATATTTCTTCTTTTGTTTCGTAATGACGTAATGACTGATCGTCAAAATTGTCGCCCTTCTCTCAGAAACGTTTACATTTATCGTTTGGAATCTTACGCCGTGTGCTGAGGTATTCGATGGCACTACAAGCAACAAAACAGAGCCTTCTAAGTTGAAGCAATCGGCAAGAAAGAAGTAGTAAAATTAATGTTTTGATTTTCGAAAATTTAATTACTAGACGGAGTTAGTGCCTTGCAGTTGACCGAGGACCTTGAGGTTTTGCATGAACTGATGTCTCGCCGCCACAGAGCTTGAGAATATGTGGAAAGTGTTAACATGTAGTAAAAACGGAAGAAAATCTTCCGTTTCGTCTTTTGTTTCGTAATGACGTAATGGCTGATCGTCAAAATTGTCGACCTTCTCTCAGAAACGTTTACATTTATCGTTTGGAAACTTATGCCGTGTGCTGAGGTACACGATGGCACTACAAGCAACAAAACAGAGCCTTCTAAGTTGAAGCAATTGGCAAGAAAGAAGTAGTAAAATTAATGTTTTGGTTTCCGAAAATTCAATTATTAGCCGGAGTTAATGCCTTGCAGTTGACCGAGGACTTTGAGGTTTTGCATGAACGGAGGTCTCGCCGCCACAGAGCTTGAGAAAGTGTGAAAAGTGTTAATATGTGGTAAAAACGGAAGAAAATCTCCCGTTTCGTCTTTTGTTTCGTCATGACGTAATGACTGATCGTCACAATTGTCGCCCTTCTCTCAGATACGTTTACATTTATCGTTTGGAAACTTACGCCGTGTGCTGAGGTATTCGATGGCACTACAAGCAACAAAACAGAGTCTTCTAAGTTGAAGCAATCGGCAAGAAAGAAGTAGTAAAAGTAATGTTTTGGTTTTCGAATATTCAATTATTATCCAGAGTTGGTGCCTTGCAGTTGACCGAGGACCTTTAGGTTTTTGTATGAACTGAGGTCTCGCCGCCACAGAGCTTGAGAAAGTGTGAAAAGTGTTAATATGTAGTAAAAACGGAAGGAAATTACCCGTTTCGTCATTTGTTTCGTAATGACGTATGACTGATCGTCACAATTGTCGCCCCTCTCTCAGAAACGTTTACATTTATCGTTTGGAAACTTACGGCGGGTGCTGAGGTTTTCGATGGCACTACAAGCAACAGAACAGAACCTTCTAAGTTGAAGCAATCGGCAAGAAAGAAGTAGAAAAATTAATGTTTTGGTTTTCGAAAATTCAATTATTAGCCGGAGTTAGCTACTTGGAGTTGACCGAGGACCTTGAGGTTTGTCATGAACTGAGGCCTCGCCGCCACAGAGCTTGAGAAAGTGTGAAAAGTGTTAATATGTAGTAAAAACGGAAGAAAGTCTCCGGTTTCGTCTTTTGTTTCGTAATGACGTAATGACTGATCGTCAAAATTGTAGCCCTTCTCTCAGAAACGTTTACATTTATCGTTTGGAAACTTACGCCGTGTGCTGAGGTATTCGATGGCACTACAAGCAACAAAACAGAGCCTTCTAAGTTGACGCAACCGGCAAGAAAGAAGTAGTAAAATTAATGTTTTGGTTTTCGAAAATTCAATTATTAGCCGGAGTTAGTGCCTTGCAGTTGACCAAGGACCTTGAGGTTTTGAATGAACTGAGGTCTCCCCGCCATAGAGCTTGAGAAAGTGTGAAAAGTGTTAATATGTAGTAAAAACGGAAGAAAATCTCCCGTTTCATGTTTTGATTCGAAATGACGTAATGACTGATCGTCACAATTGTCGCCCTTCTCTCAGGTACGTTTATATTTATCGTTTGGAAACTTACGCCATGTGCTGAGGTATTCGATGGCACTACAAGCAACAAAACAGAGTCTTCTAAGTTGAAGCAATCGGCAAGAAAGAAGTATTAAAAGTAATGTTTTGGTTTCGAATATTCAATTATTATCCAGAGTTGGTGCCTTGCAGTTGACCGAGGACTTTTAGGTTTTTGTATGAACTGAGGTTTCGCCGCCACAGAGCTTGAGAAAGTGTGAAAAGTGTTAATATGTAGTAAAAACGGAAGAAAATCTCCCGTTTCGTCCTTTGTTTCGTAATGACGTAATGGCTGATCGTCAAAATTGTCGCCCTTCTCTCAGAAACGTTTACATTTATCGTTTGGAAACTTACGCCGTGTGCTGAGGTACACGATGGCACTACAAGCAACAAAACAGAGCCTTTTAAGTTGAAGCAATCGGCAAGAATGAAGTAGTAAATTTAATGTTTTGGTTTTCGAAAATTCAATTATTAGCCGGAGTTAGTGCCTTGCAGTTGACCGAGGACCTTGAGGTTTTGCATGAACTGAGGTCTCGCCGCCACAGAGCTTGAAAAAGTGTGAAAAGTGTTAATATGTAGTAAAAACGGAAGAAAATCTCCCGTTTCGTCTTTTGTTTCGTAATGACGTAATGACTGATCGTCACAATAGTCGCCCTTCTCTCAGATACGTTTACATTTATCGTTTGGAAACTTACGCCGTGTGCGGAGGTTTTCGATGGCACTACAAGCAACAAAACAGAACCTTCTAAGTTGAAGCAATCGGCAAGAGAGAAGTAGTAAAATTAATGTTCTGGTTTTCGAAAATTCAATTATTAGCAGGAGTTAGTGCCTTGCGGTTTACCGAGGACCTTGAGGTTTTGCATGAACTGAGGTCTCGCCGCCACAGAATTTGAGAAACTGGAAAAGTGTTAATATGTAGTAAAAACGGAAGAAAATCTCCCGTTTCGTCCTTTGTGTCGTAATGACTTAATGACCGATCGTCACAATTGTATCCCTTCTCTCAGAAACGTTTACATTTATCGTTTGGAAACTTACGCCGTGTGCTGAGGTATTCGATGGCCCTACAAGGAACAAAACAGAGCCTTCTAAGTTGAAGCAATTGGCAAGAAAGAAGTAGTAAAATTAATGATCTGGTTTTCGAAAATTCAATTATTAGCCGGAGTTAGTGCCTTGCAGTTGACCGAGGACCTTGAGGTTTTGCATGAACTGAGGTCTCGCCGCCACAGAGCTTGAGAAAGTGTGAAAAGTGTTAATATGTAGTAAAAACGGAAGAAAATCTCCCGTTTCGTCTTTTGTTTCGTAATGACGTGGTGACTGATCGTCACAATTGTCGCCCTTCTCTCAGAAACGTTTACATTTATCGTTTGGAAACTTACGCCGTGTGCTGAGGTATTCGATGGCCCTACAAGGAACAAAACAGAGCCTTCTAAGTTGAAGCAATCGGCAAGAAAGAAGTAGTAAATTTAATGTTTTGGATTTTGAAAATTCAATTATTAGCCGGAGTTAGTGCCTTGCAGTTGACCGAGGACCTTAAGGTTTTGCATGAGCTGAGGTCTCGCCGCCACAGAGCTTGAGAAAGTGTGAAAAGTGTTAATATGTAGTAAAAACGGAAGAAAATCACCCGTTTCGTCATTTGTTTCGTAATGACGTATGACTGATCGTCACAATTGTCGCCCTTCTCTCAGAAACGTTTACATTTATCATTTGGAAACTAACGGCGGGTGCTGAGGATTTCGATGGCACTACAAGCAACAAAACAGAACCTTCTAAGTTGAAGCAATTGGCAGGAAACAAGTAGAAATATTAATGTTTTGGTTTTCGAAAATTCAATTATTAGCCGGAGTTAGTGCCTTGCAGTTGACCGAGGACCTTGAGGTTTGGCATGAACTGAGGTCTCGCCGCCACAGAGCTTGAGAAACTGTGAAAAGTGTTAATATGTAGTAAAAACGGAAGAAAGTCTCATATTTCTTCTTTTGTTTCGTAATGACGTAATGACTGATCGTCAAAATTGTCGCCCTTCTCTCAGAAACGTTTACATTTATCGTTTGGAATCTTACGCCGTGTGCTGAGGTATTCGATGGCACTACAAGCAACAAAACAGAGCCTTCTAAGTTGAAGCAATCGGCAAGAAAGAAGTAGTAAAATTAATGTTTTGATTTTCGAAAATTTAATTACTAGACGGAGTTAGTGCCTTGCAGTTGACCGAGGACCTTGAGGTTTTGCATGAACTGATGTCTCGCCGCCACAGAGCTTGAGAATATGTGGAAAGTGTTAACATGTAGTAAAAACGGAAGAAAATCTTCCGTTTCGTCTTTTGTTTCGTAATGACGTAATGGCTGATCGTCAAAATTGTCGACCTTCTCTCAGAAACGTTTACATTTATCGTTTGGAAACTTATGCCGTGTGCTGAGGTACACGATGGCACTACAAGCAACAAAACAGAGCCTTCTAAGTTGAAGAAATTGGCAAGAAAGAAGTAGTAAAATTAATGTTTTGGTTTCCGAAAATTCAATTATTAGCCGGAGTTAATGCCTTGCAGTTGACCGAGGACTTTGAGGTTTTGCATGAACGGAGGTCTCGCCGCCACAGAGCTTGAGAAAGTGTGAAAAGTGTTAATATGTGGTAAAAACGGAAGAAAATCTCCCGTTTCGTCTTTTGTTTCGTAATGACGTAATGACTGATCGTCACAATTGTCGCCCTTCTCTCAGAAACGTTTACATTTATCGTTTGGAAACTTACGCCGTGTGCTGAGGTATTCGATGGCACTACAAGCAACAAAACAGAGTCTTCTAAGTTGAAGCAATCGGCAAGAAAGAAGTAGTAAAAGTAATGTTTTGGTTTTCGAATATTCAATTATTATCCAGAGTTGGTGCCTTGCAGTTGACCGAGGACCTTTAGGTTTTTGTATGAACTGAGGTCTCGCCGCCACAGAGCTTGAGAAAGTGTGAAAAGTGTTAATATGTAGTAAAAACGGAAGGAAATTACCCGTTTCGTCATTTGTTTCGTAATGACGTATGACTGATCGTCACAATTGTCGCCCCTCTCTCAGAAACGTTTACATTTATCGTTTGGAAACTTACGGCGGGTGCTGAGGTTTTCGATGGCACTACAAGCAACAGAACAGAACCTTCTAAGTTGAAGCAATCGGCAAGAAAGAAGTAGAAAAATTAATGTTTTGGTTTTCGAAAATTCAATTATTAGCCGGAGTTAGCTACTTGGAGTTGACCGAGGACCTTGAGGTTTGTCATGAACTGAGGCCTCGCCGCCACAGAGCTTGAGAAAGTGTGAAAAGTGTTAATATGTAGTAAAAACGGAAGAAAGTCTCCGGTTTCGTCTTTTGTTTCGTAATGACGTAATGACTGATCGTCAAAATTGTAGCCCTTCTCTCAGAAACGTTTACATTTATCGTTTGGAAACTTACGCCGTGTGCTGAGGTATTCGATGGCACTACAAGCAACAAAACAGAGCCTTCTAAGTTGACGCAACCGGCAAGAAAGAAGTAGTAAAATTAATGTTTTGGTTTTCGAAAATTCAATTATTAGCCGGAGTTAGTGCCTTGCAGTTGACCAAGGACCTTGAGGTTTTGAATGAACTGAGGTCTCCCCGCCATAGAGCTTGAGAAAGTGTGAAAAGTGTTAATATGTAGTAAAAACGGAAGAAAATCTCCCGTTTCGTCTTTTGATTCGAAATGACGTAATGACTGATCGTCACAATTGTCGCCCTTCTCTCAGGTACGTTTATATTTATCGTTTGGAACTTACGCCATGTGCTGAGGTATTCGATGGCACTACAAGCAACAAAACAGAGTCTTCTAAGTTGAAGCAATCGGCAAGAAAGAAGTAGTAAAAGTAATGTTTTGGTTTTCGAATATTCAATTATTATCCAGAGTTGGTGCCTTGCAGTTGACCGAGGACTTTTAGGTTTTTGTATGAACTGAGGTTTCGCCGCCACAGAGCTTGAGAAAGTGTGAAAAGTGTTAATATGGAGTAAAAACGGAAGAAAATCTCCCGTTTCGTCTTTTGTTTCGTAATGCCGTAATGACTGATCGTCACAATTGTCGCCCTTCTCTCAGAAACGTTTACATTTATCGTTTGGAAACTTATGGCGGGTACTGAGGTATTCGATGGCACTACAAGCAACAAAACAGAGCCTTCTAAGTTCATGCAATCGGCAAGAAAGAAGTAGTAAATTTAATGTTTTGGATTTCGAAAATTCAATTATTAGCCGGAGTTAGTGCATTGCAGTTGACCAAGGACCTTGAGGTTTTGCATGAACTGAGGTCTCGCCGCCACAGAGCTTGAGAAAGTGTGAAAAGTGTTAATATGTAGTAAAAACGGAAGAAAATCTCCCGTTTCGTCTTTTGTTTCCTAATGACGTAATGACTGATCGTCACAATTGTCGCCCTTCTCTCAGAAGCGTTTACATTTATCGTTTGGAAACTTTCGCCGTGTGCTGAGGTATTCGATGGCCCTACAAGCAACAAAACAGAGCCTTCTAAGTTGAAGCAATCGGCAAGAAAGAAGTAGTAAATTCAATGTTTTGGATTTCGAAAAATTCAATTATTAGCCGGAGTTAGTGCCTTGCAGTTGACCGAGGACCTTAAGGTTTTGCATGAACTGAGGTCTCGCCGCCACAGAGCTTGAGAAAGTGTGAAAAGTGTTAATATGTGGTAAAAACGGGAGAAAATCTCCCGTTTCCTCTTTTGTTTCGTAATGACATAATGACTGATCGTCACAATTGTCTCCCTTCTCTCAGAAACGTTTACATTTATCGTTTGGAAACTTACGCCGTGTGCTGAGGTTTTCGATGGCACTACAAGCAACAAAACAGAGCCTTCTAAGTTGAAGCAATCGGCAAGAAAGAAGTAGTAAAATTAATGTTTTGGTTTTCGAAAATTCAATTATTAGCCGGAGTTAGAGCCTTGCAGTTGACCGAGGACCTTGAGGTTTTGCATGAACTGAGGTCTCGCCGCCACAGAGCTTGAGAAAGTGTGAAAAGTGTTAATATGTAGTAAAAACGGAAGAAAATCTCCCGTTTCGTCTTTTGTTTCGTAATGACGTAATGACTGATCGTCACAATTGTCGCCCTTCTCTCAGATACGTTTACTTTTATCGTTTGGAAACTTACGCCATGTGCTGAGGTATTCGATGGCACTACAAGCTACATGACAGAGCCTTCTAAGTTGAAGCAATCGCTAAGAAAGAAGTAGTAAAAGTAATGTTTTGGTTTTCGAAATTCAATTATTAGACGGAGTTAGAGCCTTGCAGTTGACCGAGGACCTTGAGGTTTTGCATGAACTGAGGTCTCGCCGCCACAGAATTTGAGAAACTGGAAAAGTGTTAATATGTAGTAAAAACGGAAGAAAATCTCCCGTTTCGTCCTTTGTGTCGTAATGACTTAATGACCGATCGTCACAATTGTATCCCTTCTCTCAGAAACGTTTACATTTATCGTTTGGAAACTTACGCCGTGTGCTGAGGTATTCGATGGCCCTACAAGGAACAAAACAGAGCCTTCTAAGTTGAAGCAATTGGCAAGAAAGAAGTAGTAAAATTAATGATCTGGTTTTCGAAAATTCAATTATTAGCCGGAGTTAGTGCCTTGCAGTTGACCGAGGACCTTGAGGTTTTGCATGAACTGAGGTCTCGCCGCCACAGAGCTTGAGAAAGTGTGAAAAGTGTTAATATGTAGTAAAACGGAAGAAAATCTCCCGTTTCGTCTTTTGTTTCGTAATGACGTGGTGACTGATCGTCACAATTGTCGCCCTTCTCTCAGATACGTTTACCTTTATCGTTTGGAAACTTACGCCACGTGCTGAGGTATTCGATGGCACTACAAGCAACATGACAGAGCCTTCTAAGTTGAAGCTATCGGCAAGAAGGAAGTAGTAAAAGTAATGTTTTGGTTTTCGAATTTTCAATTATTAGCCAGAGTTGGTGCCTTGCAGTTGACGGAGGACCTTGAGGTTTTGCATGAACTGAGGTCTCGCCGCCACAGAGCTTGAGAAAATGTGAAAAGCGATTATATGTAGTAAAAACGGAAGAATATCTCCCGTTTCGTCTTTTGTTTCGTAATGACGTAATGACTGATCGTCACAATTGTCGCCCTTCTCTCAGAAACGTTTACATTTATCGTTTGGAAACTTACGCTGTGTGCTGAGGTATTCGATGGCACTACAAGCATCAAAACAGAGCCTTCTAAGTTGAAGCAATCGACAAGAAAGAAGTAGTAAAATTAATGTTTTGGTTTTCGAAAATTTAATTATTAGCCGGAGTTAGTGCCTTGCAGTTGACCGAGGACCTTGAGGTTTTGCATGAACTGAGGTCTCGCCGCCACAGAATTTGTGAAACTGTGAAAAGTGTTAATATGTAGTAAAAACGGAAGAAATCTCCCGTTTCGTCTTTTGTTTCGTAATGACGTAATGACTGATCGTCACAATTGTCGCCCTTCTCTCAGAAACGTTTACATTTATCGTTTGGAAACTTACGCCGTGTGCTGAGGTATTCGATGGCACTACAAGCAACAAAACAGAGCCTTCTAAGTTGAAGCAATCGGCAAGAAAGAAGTAGTAAAAGTAATGTTTTGGTTTTCGAATATTCAATTATTAGCCAGAGTTGGTGCCTTGCAGTTGACCGAGGACCTTGAGGTTTTGCATGAACTGAGGTCTCGCCGCCACAGAGCTTGAGAATATGTGGAAAGTGTTGACATGTAGTAAAAACGGAAGAAAATCTTCCGTTTCGTCTTTTGTTTCGTAATGACGTAATGGCTGATCGTCACAATTGTCGACCTTCTCTCAGAAACGTTTACATTTATCGTTTGGAAACTTATGCCGTGTGCTGAGGTACACGATGGCACTACAAGCAACAAAACAGAGCCTTCTAAGTTGAAGCAATCGGCAAGAAAGAAGTAGTAAAAGTAATGTTTTGGTTTTCGAGTATTCAATTATTAGCCAGAGTTGGTGCCTTGCAGTTGACCGAGGACCTTGAGGTTTGCATGAACTGATGTCTCGCCGCCACAGAGCTTGAGAAAGTGTGAAAAGTGTTAATATGTAGTAAAAACGGAAGAAAATCACCCGTTTCGTCATTTGTTTCGTAATGACGTATGACTGATCGTCACAATTGTCGCCCTTCTCTCAGAAACGTTTACATTTATCATTTGGAAACTAACGGCGGGTGCTGAGGATTTCGATGGCACTACAAGCAACAAAACAGAACCTTCTAAGTTGAAGCAATTGGCAGGAAACAAGTAGAAATATTAATGTTTTGATTTTCGAAAATTCAATTATTAGCCGGAGTTAGTACCTTGCAGTTGACCGAGGACCTTGAGGTTTGGCATGAACTGAGGTCTCGCCGCCACAGAGCTTGAGAAACTGTGAAAAGTGTTAATATGTAGTAAAAACGGAAGAAAGTCTCATATTTCTTCTTTTGTTTCGTAATGACGTAATGACTGATCGTCAAAATTGTCGCCCTTCTCTCAGAAACGTTACATTTATCGTTTGGAATCTTACGCCGTGTGCTGAGGTATTCGATGGCACTACAAGCAACAAAACAGAGCCTTCTAAGTTGAAGCAATCGGCAAGAAAGAAGTAGTAAAATTAATGTTTTGATTTTCGAAAATTTAATTACTAGACGGAGTTAGTGCCTTGCAGTTGACCGAGGACCTTGAGGTTTTGCATGAACTGATGTCTCGCCGCCACAGAGCTTGAGAATATGTGGAAAGTGTTAACATGTAGTAAAAACGGAAGAAAATCTTCCGTTTCGTCTTTTGTTTCGTAATGACGTAATGGCTGATCGTCACAATTGTCGACCTTCTCTCAGAAACGTTTACATTTATCGTTTGGAAACTTATGCCGTGTGCTGAGGTACACGATGGCACTACAAGCAACAAAACAGAGCCTTCTAAGTTGAAGCAATTGGCAAGAAAGAAGTAGTAAAATTAATGTTTTGGTTTCCGAAAATTCAATTATTAGCCGGAGTTAATGCCTTGCAGTTGACCGAGGACTTTGAGGTTTTGCATGAACGGAGGTCTCGCCGCCACAGAGCTTGAGAAAGTGTGAAAAGTGTTAATATGTGGTAAAAACGGAAGAAAATCTCCCGTTTCGTCTTTTGTTTCGTCATGACGTAATGACTGATCGTCACAATTGTCGCCCTTCTCTCAGATACGTTTACATTTATCGTTTGGAAACTTACGCCGTGTGCTGAGGTATTCGATGGCACTACAAGCAACAAAACAGAGTCTTCTAAGTTGAAGCAATCGGCAAGAAAGAAGTAGTAAAAGTAATGTTTTGGTTTTCGAATATTCAATTATTATCCAGAGTTGGTGCCTTGCAGTTGACCGAGGACCTTTAGGTTTTTGTATGAACTGAGGTCTCGCCGCCACAGAGCTTGAGAAAGTGTGAAAAGTGTTAATATGTAGTAAAAACGGAAGGAAATTACCCGTTTCGTCATTTGTTTCGTAATGACGTATGACTGATCGTCACAATTGTCGCCACTCTCTCAGAAACGTTTACATTTATCGTTTGGAAACTTACGGCGGGTGCTGAGGTTTTCGATGGCACTACAAGCAACAGAACAGAACCTTCTAAGTTGAAGCAATCGGCAAGAAAGAAGTAGAAAAATTAATGTTTTGGTTTTCGAAAATTCAATTATTAGCCGGAGTTAGCTACTTGGAGTTGACCGAGGACCTTGAGGTTTGTCATGAACTGAGGCCTCGCCGCCACAGAGCTTGAGAAAGTGTGAAAAGTGTTAATATGTAGTAAAAACGGAAGAAAGTCTCCGGTTTCGTCTTTTGTTTCGTAATGACGTAATGACTGATCGTCAAAATTGTAGCCCTTCTCTCAGAAACGTTTACATTTATCGTTTGGAAACTTACGCCGTGTGCTGAGGTATTCGATGGCACTACAAGCAACAAAACAGAGCCTTCTAAGTTGACGCAACCGGCAAGAAAGAAGTAGTAAAATTAATGTTTTGGTTTTCGAAAATTCAATTATTAGCCGGAGTTAGTGCCTTGCAGTTGACCAAGGACCTTGAGGTTTTGAATGAACTGAGGTCTCCCCGCCATAGAGCTTGAGAAAGTGTGAAAAGTGTTAATATGTAGTAAAAACGGAAGAAAATCTCCCGTTTCGTCTTTTGATTCGAAATGACGTAATGACTGATCGTCACAATTGTCGCCCTTCTCTCAGGTACGTTTATATTTATCGTTTGGAAACTTACGCCATGTGCTGAGGTATTCGATGGCACTACAAGCAACAAAACAGAGTCTTCTAAGTTGAAGCAATCGGCAAGAAAGAAGTATTAAAAGTAATGTTTTGGTTTCGAATATCAATTATTATCCAGAGTTGGTGCCTTGCAGTTGACCGAGGACTTTTAGGTTTTTGTATGAACTGAGGTTTCGCCGCCACAGAGCTTGAGAAAGTGTGAAAAGTGTTAATATGGAGTAAAAACGGAAGAAAATCTCCCGTTTCGTCTTTTGTTTCGTAATGACATAATGACTGATCGTCACAATTGTCTCCCTTCTCTCAGAAACGTTTACATTTATCGTTTGGAAACTTACGCCGTGTGCTGAGGTTTTCGATGGCACTACAAGCAACAAAACAGAGCCTTCTAAGTTGAAGCAATCGGCAAGAAAGAAGTAGTAAAATTAATGTTTTGGTTTTCGAAAATTCAATTATTAGCCGGAGTTAGAGCCTTGCAGTTGACCGAGGACCTTGAGGTTTTGCATGAACTGAGGTCTCGCCGCCACAGAGCTTGAGAAAGTGTGAAAAGTGTTAATATGTAGTAAAAACGGAAGAAAATCTCCCGTTTCGTCTTTTGTTTCGTAATGACGTAATGACTGATCGTCACAATTGTCGCCCTTCTCTCAGATACGTTTACTTTTATCGTTTGGAAACTTACGCCATGTGCTGAGGTATTCGATGGCACTACAAGCAACATGACAGAGCCTTCTAAGTTGAAGCAATCGCTAAGAAAGAAGTAGTAAAAGTAATGTTTTGGTTTTCGAAAATTCAATTATTAGCCGGAGTTAGAGCCTTGCAGTTGACCGAGGAGCTTGAGGATTTGCATGAACTGAGGTCTCGCCGCCACAGAGCTTGAGAAAGTGTGAAAAGTGTTAATATGTAGTAAAAACGGAAGAAAGTCTCCCGTTTCGTCTTTTGTTTCGTAATGACGTAATGGCTGATCGTCAAAATTGTCGACCTTCTCTCAGAAACGTTTACATTTATCGTTTGGAAACTTATGCCGTGTGCTGAGGTACACGATGGCACTACAAGCAACAAACAGAGCCTTCTAAGTTGAAGCAATCGGCAAGAAAGAAGTAGTAAAATTAATGTTTTGGTTTTCGAAAATTCAATTATTAGCCGGAGTTAGTGCCTTGCAGTTGACCGAGGACCTTGAGGTTTTGCATGAACTGAGGTCTCGCCGCCACAGAGCTTGAGAAAGTGTGAAAAGTGTTAATATGTAGTAAAAACGGAAGAAAATCTCCCGTTTCATCCTTTGTTTCGTAATGACGTAATGGCTGATCGTCAAAATTGTCGCCCTTCTCTCAGAAACGTTTACATTTATCGTTTGGAAACTTACGCCGTGTGCTGAGGTACACGATGGCACTACAAGCAACAAAACAGAGCCTTTTAAGTTGAAGCAATCGGCAAGAATGAAGTAGTAAATTTAATGTTTTGGTTTTCGAAAATTCAATTATTAGCCGGAGTTAGTGCCTTGCAGTTGACCGAGGACCTTGAGGTTTTGCATGAACTGAGGTCTCGCCGCCACAGAGCTTGAAAAAGTGTGAAAAGTGTTAATATGTAGTAAAAACGGAAGAAAATCTCCCGTTTCGTCTTTTGTTTCGTAATGACGTAATGACTGATCGTCACAATAGTCGCCCTTCTCTCAGATACGTTTACATTTATCGTTTGGAAACTTACGCCGTGTGCGGAGGTTTTCGATGGCACTACAAGCAACAAAACAGAACCTTCTAAGTTGAAGCAATCGGCAAGAGAGAAGTAGTAAAATTAATGTTCTGGTTTTCGAAAATTCAATTATTAGCAGGAGTTAGTGCCTTGCGGTTTACCGAGGACCTTGAGGTTTTGCATGAACTGAGGTCTCGCCGCCACAGAAATTGAGAAACTGGAAAAGTGTTAATATGTAGTAAAAACGGAAGAAAATCTCCCGTTTCGTCCTTTGTGTCGTAATGACTTAATGACCGATCGTCACAATTGTATCCCTTCTCTCAGAAACGTTTACATTTATCGTTTGGAAACTTACGCCGTGTGCTGAGGTATTCGATGGCCCTACAAGGAACAAATCAGAGCCTTCTAAGTTGAAGCAATTGGCAAGAAAGAAGTAGTAAAATTAATGATCTGGTTTTCGAAAATTCAATTATTAGCCGGAGTTAGTGCCTTGCAGTTGACCGAGGACCTTGAGGTTTTGCATGAGCTGAGGTCTCGCCGCCACAGAGCTTGAGAAAGTGTGAAAAGTGTTAATATGTAGTAAAAACGGAAGAAAATCACCCGTTTCGTCATTTGTTTCGTAATGACGTATGACTGATCGTCACAATTGTCGCCCTTCTCTCAGAAACGTTTACATTTATCATTTGGAAACTAACGGCGGGTGCTGAGGATTTCGATGGCACTACAAGCAACAAAACAGAACCTTCTAAGTTGAAGCAATTGGCAGGAAACAAGTAGAAATATTAATGTTTTGGTTTTCGAAAATTCAATTATTAGCCGGAGTTAGTGCCTTGCAGTTGACCGAGGACCTTGAGGTTTGGCATGAACTGAGGTCTCGCCGCCACAGAGCTTGAGAAACTGTGAAAAGTGTTAATATGTAGTAAAAACGGAAGAAAGTCTCATATTTCTTCTTTTGTTTCGTAATGACGTAATGACTGATCGTCAAAATTGTCGCCCTTCTCTCAGAAACGTTTACATTTATCGTTTGGAATCTTACGCCGTGTGCTGAGGTATTCGATGGCACTACAAGCAACAAAACAGAGCCTTCTAAGTTGAAGCAATCGGCAAGAAAGAAGTAGTAAAATTAATGTTTTGATTTTCGAAAATTTAATTACTAGACGGAGTTAGTGCCTTGCAGTTGACCGAGGACCTTGAGGTTTTGCATGAACTGATGTCTCGCCGCCACAGAGCTTGAGAATATGTGGAAAGTGTTAACATGTAGTAAAAACGGAAGAAAATCTTCCGTTTCGTCTTTTGTTTCGTAATGACGTAATGGCTGATCGTTAAAATTGTCGACCTTCTCTCAGAAACGTTTACATTTATCGTTTGGAAACTTATGCCGTGTGCTGAGGTACACGATGGCACTACAAGCAACAAAACAGAGCCTTCTAAGTTGAAGAAATTGGCAAGAAAGAAGTAGTAAAATTAATGTTTTGGTTTCCGAAAATTCAATTATTAGCCGGAGTTAATGCCTTGCAGTTGACCGAGGACTTTGAGGTTTTGCATGAACGGAGGTCTCGCCGCCACAGAGCTTGAGAAAGTGTGAAAAGTGTTAATATGTGGTAAAAACGGAAGAAAATCTCCCGTTTCGTCTTTTGTTTCGTAATGACGTAATGACTGATCGTCACAATTGTCGCCCTTCTCTCAGATACGTTTACATTTATCGTTTGGAAACTTACGCCGTGTGCTGAGGTATTCGATGGCACTACAAGCAACAAAACAGAGTCTTCTAAGTTGAAGCAATCGGCAAGAAAGAAGTAGTAAAAGTAATGTTTTGGTTTTCGAATATTCAATTATTATCCAGAGTTGGTGCCTTGCAGTTGACCGAGGACCTTTAGGTTTTTGTATGAACTGAGGTCTCGCCGCCACAGAGCTTGAGAAAGTGTGAAAAGTGTTAATATGTAGTAAAAACGGAAGGAGATTACCCGTTTCGTCATTTGTTTCGTAATGACGTATGACTGATCGTCACAATTGTCGCCCCTCTCTCAGAAACGTTTACATTTATCGTTTCGAAACTTACGGCGGGTGCTGAGGTTTTCGATGGCACTACAAGCAACAGAACAGAACCTTCTAAGTTGAAGCAATCGGCAAGAAAGAAGTAGAAAAATTAATGTTTTGGTTTTCGAAAATTCAATTATTAGCCGGAGTTAGCTACTTGGAGTTGACCGAGGACCTTGAGGTTTGTCATGAACTGAGGCCTCGCCGCCACAGAGCTTGAGAAAGTGTGAAAAGTGTTAATATGTAGTAAAAACGGAAGAAAGTCTCCGGTTTCGTCTTTTGTTTCGTAATGACGTAATGACTGATCGTCAAAATTGTAGCCCTTCTCTCAGAAACGTTTACATTTATCGTTTGGAAACTTACGCCGTGTGCTGAGGTATTCGATGGCACTACAAGCAACAAAACAGAGCCTTCTAAGTTGACGCAACCGGCAAGAAAGAAGTAGTAAAATTAATGTTTTGGTTTTCGAAAATTCAATTATTAGCCGGAGTTAGTGCCTTGCAGTTGACCAAGGACCTTGAGGTTTTGAATGAACTGAGGTCTCCCCGCCATAGAGCTTGAGAAAGTGTGAAAAGTGTTAATATGTAGTAAAAACGGAAGAAAATCTCCCGTTTCGTCTTTTGATTCGAAATGACGTAATGACTGATCGTCACAATTGTCGCCCTTCTCTCAGGTACGTTTATATTTATCGTTTGGAAACTTACGCCATGTGCTGAGGTATTCGATGGCACTACAAGCAACAAAACAGAGTCTTCTAAGTTGAAGCAATCGGCAAGAAAGAAGTAGTAAAAGTAATGTTTTGGTTTTCGAATATTCAATTATTATCCAGAGTTGGTGCCTTGCAGTTGACCGAGGACTTTTAGGTTTTTGTATGAACTGAGGTTTCGCCGCCACAGAGCTTGAGAAAGTGTGAAAAGTGTTAATATGGAGTAAAAACGGAAGAAAATCTCCCGTTTCGTCTTTTGTTTCGTAATGCCGTAATGACTGATCGTCACAATTGTCGCCCTTCTCTCAGAAACGTTTACATTTATCGTTTGGAAACTTATGGCGGGTGCTGAGGTATTCGATGGCACTACAAGCAACAAAACAGAGCCTTCTAAGTTCATGCAATCGGCAAGAAAGAAGTAGTAAATTTAATGTTTTGGATTTCGAAAATTCAATTATTAGCCGGAGTTAGTGCATTGCAGTTGACCAAGGACCTTGAGGTTTTGCATGAACTGAGGTCTCGCCGCCACAGAGCTTGAGAAAGTGTGAAAAGTGTTAATATGTAGTAAAAACGGAAGAAAATCTCCCGTTTCGTCTTTTGTTTCCTAATGACGTAATGACTGATCGTCACAATTGTCGCCCTTCTCTCAGAAGCGTTTACATTTATCGTTTGGAAACTTTCGCCGTGTGCTGAGGTATTCGATGGCCCTACAAGCAACAAAACAGAGCCTTCTAAGTTGAAGCAATCGGCAAGAAAGAAGTAGTAAATTCAATGTTTTGGATTTCGAAAATTCAATTATTAGCCGGAGTTAGTGCCTTGCAGTTGACCGAGGACCTTAAGGTTTTGCATGAACTGAGGTCTCGCCGCCACAGAGCTTGAGAAAGTGTGAAAAGTGTTAATATGTGGTAAAAACGGGAGAAAATCTCCCGTTTCGTCTTTTGTTTCGTAATGACATAATGACTGATCGTCACAATTGTCTCCCTTCTCTCAGAAACGTTTACATTTATCGTTTGGAAACTTACGCCGTGTGCTGAGGTTTTCGATGGCACTACAAGCAACAAAACAGAGCCTTCTAAGTTGAAGCAATCGGCAAGAAAGAAGTAGTAAAATTAATGTTTTGGTTTTCGAAAATTCAATTATTAGCCGGAGTTAGAGCCTTGCAGTTGACCGAGGACCTTGAGGTTTTGCATGAACTGAGGTCTCGCCGCCACAGAGCTTGAGAAAGTGTGAAAAGTGTTAATATGTAGTAAAAACGGAAGAAAATCTCCCGTTTCGTCTTTTGTTTCGTAATGACGTAATGACTGATCGTCACAATTGTCGCCCTTCTCTCAGATACGTTTACTTTTATCGTTTGGAAACTTACGCCATGTGCTGAGGTATTCGATGGCACTACAAGCAACATGACAGAGCCTTCTAAGTTGAAGCAATCGCTAAGAAAGAAGTAGTAAAAGTAATGTTTTGGTTTTCGAAAATTCAATTATTAGACGGAGTTAGAGCCTTGCAGTTGACCGAGGACCTTGAGGTTTTGCATGAACTGAGGTCTCGCCGCCACAGAATTTGAGAAACTGGAAAAGTGTTAATATGTAGTAAAAACGGAAGAAAATCTCCCGTTTCGTCCTTTGTGTCGTAATGACTTAATGACCGATCGTCACAATTGTATCCCTTCTCTCAGAAACGTTTACATTTATCGTTTGGAAACTTACGCCGTGTGCTGAGGTATTCGATGGCCCTACAAGGAACAAAACAGAGCCTTCTAAGTTGAAGCAATTGGCAAGAAAGAAGTAGTAAAATTAATGATCTGGTTTTCGAAAATTCAATTATTAGCCGGAGTTAGTGCCTTGCAGTTGACCGAGGACCTTGAGGTTTTGCATGAACTGAGGTCTCGCCGCCACAGAGCTTGAGAAAGTGTGAAAAGTGTTAATATGTAGTAAAAACGGAAGAAAATCTCCCGTTTCGTCTTTTGTTTCGTAATGACGTGGTGACTGATCGCCACAATTGTCGCCCTTCTCTCAGAAACGTTTACATTTATCGTTTGGAAACTTACGCCGTGTGCTGAGGTATTCGATGGCCCTACAAGGAACAAAACAGAGCCTTCTAAGTTGAAGCAATCGGCAAGAAAGAAGTAGTAAATTTAATGTTTTGGATTTTGAAAATTCAATTATTAGCCGGAGTTAGTGCCTTGCAGTTGACCGAGGACATTAAGGTTTTGCATGAGCTGAGGTCTCGCCGCCACAGAGCTTGAGAAAGTGTGAAAAGTGTTAATATATAGTAAAAACGGAAGAAAATCTCCCGTTTCGTCTTTTGTTTCGTAATGACGTAATGACTGATCGTCACAATTGTCGCCCTTCTCTCAGAAACGTTTACATTTATCGTTTGGAAACTTACGCCGTGTGCTTAGGTATTCGATGGCACTACAAGCAAGAAAACAGAGCTTTCTGAGTTGAAGCAATCGGCAAGAAAGAATTAGTAAAATTAATGTTTTGGTTTTCGGAAATTCAATTATTAGCCGGAGTTAGTGCCTTGCAGTTGACAGAGGACCTTGAGGTTCTGCATGAACTGAGGTCTCGCCGCCACAGAGCATGAGAAAGTGTGAAAAGTGTTAATATGTAGTAAAAACGGAAGAAAATCTCCCATTTCGTCTTTTGTTTCGTAATGACGTAATGACTGATCTTCACAAATGTCGCCGTTCTCTCAGAAACGTTTACATTTATCGTTGGGAAACTTACGGCGGGTGCTGAGGTTTTCGATGGCCCTACAAGCAACAAAACAGGGCCATCTAAGTTGAAGCAATCGGCAAGAAAGAAGTAGTAAATTTAATGTTTTGGATTTCGAAAATTGAATTATTAGCCGGGATTAGTGCCTTGCAGTTGACCGAGGACCTTAAGGTTTTGCATGAACTGAGGTCTCGCCGCCACAGAGCTTGAGAAAGTGTGAAAAGTGTCAATATGTAGTAAAAACGGAAGAAAATCTCCCGTTTCATCTTTTGTTTCGTAATGACTTAATGACTGATCGTCACAATTGTCGCCCTTCCATCAGAAACGTTTACATTTATCGTTTGGAAACTTACGGCGGGTGATGAGGTATTCGATGGCACTACAAGCAAAAAACAGAGCCTTCTAAGCTGAAGCAATCGGCAAGAAAGAAGTAGTAAAATTAATGTTTTGGTTTTCGAAAATTCAATTATTGGCCGGAGTTAGTGCCTTGCAGTTCACTGAGGACCTTGAGGTTTTGCATGAACTGAGGTCTCGCCGCCACAGAGCTTGAGAAACTGTGAAAAGTGTTAATATGTAGTAAAAACGGAAGAAAATCTCCCGTTTCGTCTTTTGTTTCGTAATGACGTAATGACTGATCGCCACAATTGTCGCCCTTCTCACAGAAACGTTTACATTTATCGTTTGGAAACTTACTCCATGTGCTGAGGTATTCGATGGCACTACAAGCAACAAAACAGAGCCTCCTAAGTTGAAGCAATCGGCAAGAAAGAAGTAGTAAATTTAATGTTTTGAATTTCGAAAATTCAATTATTAGCCGGGGTTAGTGCCTTGCAGTTGACCGAGGACCTTAAGGTCTTGCATGAACGGAGGTCTCCCCGCCACAGAGCTTGAGAAAGTGTGAAAAGTGTCAATATGTAGTAAAAACGGAAGAAAATCTCCCGTTTCGTCTTTTGTTTCGTAATGACGTAATGACTGATCGTCACAATTGTTGCCCTTCTCTCAGAAACGTTTACATTTATCGTTTGGAAACTTACGCCATGTGCTGAGGTATTCGATGGAACCACAAGCAACATGACAGAGCATTCTAAGTTGAAGCAATCGGCAAGAAAGAGGTAGTAAAAGTAATGTTTTGGTTTTCGAAAATTCAATTATTAGCCGGAGTTAGAGCCTTGCAGTTTACCGAGGACCTTGAGGTTTTGCATGAACTGAGGTCTCGCCGCCACAGAATTTGAGAAACTGTGAAAAGTGTTAATATGTAGTATAAACGGAAGAAAAACTCCCGTTTCGTCTTTTGTTTCGTAATGACGTAATGACTGATCGTCACAATTGTCGCCCTTCTCTCAGAAACGTTTACATTTATCGTTTGGAAACTTACGCCATGTGCTGAGGTATTCGATGGCACTACAAGCAACAAAACAGAGCCTTCTAAGTTGAAGCAATCGGCAAGAAAGAAGTAGTAAAATTAATGTTTTGGTTTTCGAAAATTCAATTATTAGCCGGAGGTAGAGCCTTGCAGTTGACCGGGGACCTTGAGGTTTTGCATGAACTGAGGTCTCGCCGCCACAAAGCTTGAGAAAATGTGAAAAGTGTTAATATGTAGTAAAAACGGCAGAAAATCTCCCGTTTCGTCTTTTGTTTCGTAATGACGTAATGACTGATCGTCACAATTGTCGCCCTTCTCTCAGAAACGTTTACATTTATCCTTTGGAAATTTACGACGTGTGCTGACGTATTCGATGGCACTACAAGCAACAAAACAGAGCCTTCCAAGTTGAAGCAATTGGCAAGAAAGAAGTAGTAAAATTAATGTTTTGGTTGTCGAAAATTCAATTATTAGCCGGAGTTAATGCCTTGCAGTTGACCGAGGACTTTGAGGTTTTGCATGAACTGAGGTCTCGCCGCCACAGAGCTTGAGAAAGTGTGAAAAGTGTTAATATGTGGTAAAAACGGAAAAAATCTCCCGTTTCGTCTTTTGTTTCGTAATGACGTAATGACTGATCGTCACAATTGTCGCCCTTCTCTCAGATACGCTTACATTTTTCGTTTGGAAACTTACGCCGTGTGCTGAGGTACTCGATGGCCCTACAAGCAACAACACAGGGCCATCTAAGTTGAAGCAATCGGCAAGAAAGAAGTAGTAAATTTAATGTTTTGGATTTCGAAAATTCAATTATTATCCGGGGTTAGTGCCTTGCAGTTGACCGAGGACCTTAAGGTTTTGCATGAACTGAGGTCTCGCCGCCACAGAGCTTGAGAAAGTGTGAAAAGTGTCAATATGTAGTAAAAACGGAAGAAAATCTCCCGTTTCGTCTTTTGTTTCGTAATGACGTAATGACTGATCGTCACAATTGTCACCCTTTTCTCAGAAACGTTTACATCTATCGTTTGGAAACTTACGGCGGGTGCTGAGGTTTTCGATGGCACTACAAGCAACAAAACAGAACCTTCTAAGGTGAAGCAATCGGCAAGAAAGATGTAGTAAAATTAATGTTTTGGTTTTCGAAAATTCAATCATTAGCCGGAGTTAATGCCTTGCAGTTGACCGAGGACCTTGAGGTTTTGCATGAACTGAGGTCTCGCCGCCACAGAGCTTGAGAAAGTGTGAAAAGTGTTAATATGTAGTAAAAACGGAAGAAAATCTCCCGTTTAGTCTTTTGTTTCGTAATGACGTAATGACAGATCGTCACAATTGTCGCCCTTCTCTCAGATACGCTTACATTTATCGTTTGGAAACTTACGGCGGGTGATGAGGTATTCGATGGCACTACAAGCAAAAAACAGAGCCTTCTAAGCTGAAGCAATCGGCAAGAAAGAAGTAGTAAAATTAATGTTTCGGTTTTCGAAAATTCAATTATTGGCCGGAGTTAGTGCCTTGCAGTTCACTGAGGACCTTGAGGTTTTGCATGAACTGAGGTCTCGCCGCCACAGAGCTTGAGAAACTGTGAAAAGTGTTAATATGTAGTAAAAACGGAAGAAAATCTCCCGTTTCGTCTTTTGTTTCGTAATGACGTAATGACTGATCGCCACAATTGTCGCCCTTCTCACAGAAACGTTTACATTTATCGTTTGGAAACTTACTCCATGTGCTGAGGTATTCGATGGCACTACAAGCAATAAAACAGAGCCTCCTAAGTTGAAGCAATCGGCAAGAAAGAAGTAGTAAATTTAATGTTTTGGATTTCGAAAATTCAATTATTAGCCGGGGTTAGTGCCTTGCAGTTGACCGAGGACCTTAAGGTCTTGCATGAACGGAGGTCTCCCCGCCACAGAGCTTGAGAAAGTGTGAAAAGTGTCAATATGTAGTAAAAACGGAAGAAAATCTCCCGTTTCGTCTTTTGTTTCGTAATGACGTAATGACTGATCGTCACAATTGTTGCCCTTCTCTCAGAAACGTTTACATTTATCGTTTGGAAACTTACGCCATGTGCTGAGGTATTCGATGGAACCACAAGCAACATGACAGAGCATTCTAAGTTGAAGCAATCGGCAAGAAAGAGGTAGTAAAAGTAATGTTTTGGTTTTCGAAAATTCAATTATTAGCCGGAGTTAGAGCCTTGCAGTTTACCGAGGACCTTGAGGTTTTGCATGAACTGAGGTCTCGCCGCCACAGAATTTGAGAAACTGTGAAAAGTGTTAATATGTAGTATAAACGGAAGAAAAACTCCCGTTTCGTCATTTGTTTCGTAATGACGTAATGACTGATCGTCACAATTGTCGCCCTTCTCTCAGAAACGTTTACATTTATCGTTTGGAAACTTACGCCATGTGCTGAGGTATTCGATGGCACTACAAGCAACAAAACAGAGCCTTCTAAGTTGAAGCAATCGGCAAGAAAGAAGTAGTAAAATTAATGTTTTGGTTTTCGAAAATTCAATTATTAGCCGGAGTTAGAGCCTTGCAGTTGACCGGGGACCTTGAGGTTTTGCATGAACTGAGGTCTCGCCGCCACAAAGCTTGAGAAAATGTGAAAAGTGGTAATATGTAGTAAAAACGGCAGAAAATCTCCCGTTTCGTCTTTTGTTTCGTAATGACGTAATGACTGATCGTCACAATTGTCGCCCTTCTCTCAGAAACGTGTACATTTATCCTTTGGAAATTTACGACGTGTGCTGACGTATTCGATGGCACTACAAGCAACAAAACAGAGCCTTCCAAGTTGAAGCAATTGGCAAGAAAGAAGTAGAAAATTAATGTTTTGGCTGTCGAAAATTCAATTATTAGCCGGAGTTAATGCCTTGCAGTTGACCGAGGACTTTGAGGTTTTGCATGAACTGAGGTCTCGCCGCCACAGAGCTTGAGAAAGTGTGAAAAGTGTTAATATGTGGTAAAAACGGAAAAAATCTCCCGTTTCGTCTTTTGTTTCGTAATGACGTAATGACTGATCGTCACAATTGTCGCCCTTCTCTCAGATACGCTTACATTTATCGTTTGGAAACTTACGCCGTGTGCTGAGGTATTCGACGGCACTACAAGCAACAAAACAGAGCCTTCTAAGTTGAAGCAATCGGCAAGAAAGAAGTATTAAAAGTAATGTTTTGGTTTTCGAATATTCAATTTTTAGCCAGAGTTGGTGCCTTGCAGTTGACCGAGGACCTTTAGGTTTTTGTATGAACTGAGGTCTCGCCGCCACAGAGCTTGAGAAAGTGTGAAAAGGGTTAATATGTAGTAAAAACGGAAGAAAATCACCCGTTTCGTCATTTGTTTCGTAATGACGTATGACTGATCGTCACAATTGTCGCCCTTCTCTCAGAAACGTTTACATTTATCGTTTGGAAACTTACGGCTTGTGCTGAAGTTTTCGATGGCACTACAAGCAACAAAACAGAGCCTTCTAAGTTGAAGCAATCGGCAAGAAAGAAGTAGTAAAATTAATGTTTTGATTTTCGAAAATTTAATTATTAGACGGAGTTAGTGCCTTGCAATTGACCGAGGACCTTGAGGTTTAGCATGAACTGAGGTCTCGCCGCCACAAAGCTTGAGAAAATGTGAAAAGTTTTAATATGTAGTAAAAACTGAAGAAAATCTCCCGTTTCGTCTTTTGTTTCGTAATGACGTAATGACTGATCGTCACAATTGTCGCCCTTCTCTCAGAAACGTTTACATTTATCCTTTGGAAATTTACGACGTGTGCTGACGTATTCGATGGCACTACAAGCAACAAAACAGAGCCTTCTAAGTTGAAGCAATTGGCAAGAAAGAAGTAGTAAAATTAATGTTTTGGTTTTCGAAAATTCAATTATCAGCCGGAGTTAGTGCCTTGCAGTTGACCGAGGACCTTGAGGTTTTGCATGAACTGAGGTCTCGCCGCCACAGAGCTTGAGAAAGTGTGAAAAGTGTTAATGTGTAGTAAAAACGGAAGAAAATCTTCCGTTTCGTCTTTTGTTTCGTAATGACGTAATGACTGATCGTCACAATTGTCGCCCTTCTCTCAGTACGTTTACATTTATCATTTGGAAACTTACGCCGTGTGCTGAGGTATTCGATGGCACTACAAGCAACAAAACAGAGCCTCTTAAGTTGAAACAATCGGCAAGATAGAAGTAGTAAATTTAATGTTTTGGATTTCGAAAATTCAATTATTAGCCGGAGTTAGTGCCTTGCAGTTGACCGAGGACCTTGAGGTTTTGCATGAACTGAGGTCTCGCCGCCACACAGCTTGAGAAAGTGTGAAAAGTGTTAATATGTAGTAAAATCGGAAGAAAATCTCCCGTTTCGTCTTTTGTTTCGTAATGACGAAATGACTGATTGTCACAACTGTCGCCCTTCTCTCAGAAACGTTTACATTTATCGTTTGGAAACTTACGCCGTGTGCTGAGGTACTCGATGGCCCTACAAGCAACAACACAGGGCCATCTAAGTTGAAGCAATCGGCAAGAAAGAAGTAGTAAATTTAATGTTTTGGTTTCGATAATTCAATTATTATCCGGGGTTAGTGCCTTGCAGTTGACCGAGGACCTTAAGGTTTTGCATGAACTGAGGTCTCGCCGCCACAGAGCTTGAGAAAGTGTGAAAAGTGTCAATATGTAGTAAAAACGGAAGAAAATCTCCCGTTTTGTCTTTTGTTTCGTAATGACGTAATGACTGATCGTCACAATTGTCACCCTTCTCTCAGAAACGTTTACATCTATCGTTTGGAAACTTACGGCGGGTGCTGAGGTTTTCGATGGCACTACAAGCAACAAAACAGAACCTTCTAAGTTGAAGCAATCGGCAAGAAAGAAGTAGTAAAATTAATGTTCTGGTTTTCGAAAATTCAATTATTAGCCGGAGTTAATGCCTTGCAGTTGACCGAGGACCTTGAGGTTTTGCATGAACTGAGGTCTCGCCGCCACAGAGCTTGAGAAAGTGTGAAAAGTGTTAATATGTAGTAAAAACGGAAGAAAATCTCCCGTTTAGTCTTTTGTTTCGTAATGACGTAATGACAGATCGTCACATTTGTCGCCCTTCTCTCAGATACGCTTACATTTATCGTTTGGAAACTTACGCCGTGTGCTGAGGTATTCGATGGCACTACAAGCAACAAAACAGAGCCTTCTAAGTTGAAGCAATCGGCAAGAAAGAAGTATTAAAAGTAATGTTTTGGTTTTCGAATATTCAATTATTAGCCAGAGTTGGTGCCTTGCAGTTGACCGAGGACCTTTAGGTTTTTGTATGGACTGAGGTCTCGCCGCCACAGAGCTTGAGAAAGTGTGAAAAGTGTTAATATGTAGTAAAAACGGAAGAAAATCACCCGTTTCGTCATTTGTTTCCTAATGACGTATGACTGATCGTCACAATTGTCGCCCTTCTCCAGAAACGTTTACATTTATCGTTTGGAAACTTACGGCTTGTGCTGAGGTTTTCGATGGCACTACAAGCAACAAAACAGAGCCTTCTAAGTTGAAGCAATCGGCAAGAAAGAAGTAGTAAAATTAATGTTTTGATTTTCGAAAATTTAATTATTAGACTTAGTTAGTGCCTTGCAATTGACCGAGGACCTTGAGGTTTAGCATGAACTGAGGTCTCGCCGCCACAAAGCTTGAGAAAATGTGAAAAGTGTTAATATGTAGTAAAAACGGAAGAAAATCTCCCGTTTCGTCTTTTGTTCGGTAATGACGTAATGACTGATCGTCACAATTGTCGCCCTTCTCTCAGAAACGTTTACATTTATCCTTTGGAAATTTACGACGTGTGCTGACGTATTCGATGGCACTGCAAGCAACAAAACAGAGCCATCTAAGTTGAAGCAATCGGCAAGAAAGAAGTAGTAAATTTAATGTTCTGGATTTCGAAAATTCAATTATTAGCCGGGGTTAGTGCCTTGCAGTTGACCGAGGACCTTAAGGTTTTGCATGAACTGAGGTCTCGCCGCCACAGAGCTTGAGAAAGTGTGAAAAGTGTCAATATGTAGTAAAAACGGAAGAAAATCTCCCGTTTCATCTTTTGTTTCGTAATGACTTAATGACTGATCGTCACAATTGTCGCCCTTTTCTCAGAAACGTTTACATTTATCGTTTGGAAACTTACGGCGGGTGATGAGGTATTCGATGGCACTACAAGCAAAAAACAGAGCCTTCTAAGCTGAAGCAATCGGCAAGAAAGAAGTAGTAAAATTAATGTTTTGGTTTTCGAAAATTCAATTATTGGCCGGAGTTAGTGCCTTGCAGTTCACTGAGGACCTTGAGGTTTTGCATGAACTGAGGTCTCGCCGCCACAGAGCTTGAGAAACTGTGAAAAGTGTTAATATGTAGTAAAAACGGAAGAAAATCTCCCGTTTCGTCTTTTGTTTCGTAATGACGTAATGACTGATCGCCACAATTGTCGCCCTTCTCACAGAAACGTTTACATTTATCGTTTGGAAACTTACTCCATGTGCTGAGGTATTCGATGGCACTACAAGCAACAAAACAGAGCCTCCTAAGTTGAAGCAATCGGCAAGAAAGAAGTAGTAAATTTAATGTTTTGGATTTCGAAAATTCAATTATTAGCCGGGGTTAGTGCCTTGCAGTTGACCGAGGACCTTAAGGTCTTGCATGAACGGAGGTCTCCCCGCCACAGAGCTTGAGAAAGTGTGAAAAGTGTCAATATGTAGTAAAAACGGAAGAAAATCTCCCGTTTCGTCTTTTGTTTCGTAATGACGTAATGACTGATCGTCAAAATTGTTGCCCTTCTCTCAGAAACGTTTACATTTATCGTTTGGAAACTTACGCCATGTGCTGAGGTATTCGATGGCACCACAAGCAACATGACAGAGCATTCTAAGTTGAAGCAGACGGCAAGAAAGAGGTAGTAAAAGTAATGTTTTGGTTTTCGAAAATTCAATTATTAGCCGGAGTTAGAGCCTTGCAGTTTACCGAGGACCTTGAGGTTTTGCATGAACTGAGGTCTCGCCGCCACAGAATTTGAGAAACTGTGAAAAGTGTTAATATGTAGTATAAACGGAAGAAAAACTCCCGTTTCGTCTTTTGTTTCGTAATGACGTAATGACTGATCGCCACAATTGTCACCCTTCTCTCAGAAACGTTTACATTTATCCTTTGGAAATTTACGACGTGTGCTGACGTATTCGATGGCACTACAAGCAACAAAACAGAGCCTTCTAAGTTGAAGCAATTGGCAAGAAAGAAGTAGTAAAATTAATGTTTTGGTTTTCGAAAATTCAATTATTAGCCGGAGTTAGTGCCTTGCAGTTGACCGAGGACCTTGAGGTTTTGCATGAACTGAGGTCTCGCCGCCACAGAGCTTGAGAAAGTGTGAAAAGTGTCAATATGTAGTAAAAACGGAAGAAGATCTCCCGTTTCGTCTTTTGTTTCGTAATGACGTAATGACTGATCGTCACAATTGTCACCCTTCTCTCAGAAACGTTTACATTTATCGTTTGGAAACTTACGGCGGGTGCTGAGGTTTTCGATGGCACTACAAGCAACAAAACAGAACCTTCTAAGTTGAAGCAATCGGCAAGAAAGAAGTAGTAAAATTAATGTTTTGGTTTTCGAAAATTCAATTATTTGACGGAGTTAATGCCTTGCAGTTGACCGAGGACCTTGAGGTTTTGCATGAACTGAGGTCTCGCCGCCACAGAGCTTGTGAAAGTGTGAAAAGTGTTAATATGTAGTAAAAACGGAAGAAAATCTCCCGTTTAGTCTTTTGTTTCGTAATGACGTAATGACAGATCGTCACAATTGTCGCCCTTCTCTCAGATACGCTTACATTTATCGTTTGGAAACTTACGCCGTGTGCTGAGGTATTCGATGGCACTACAAGCAACAAAACAGAGCCTTCTAAGTTGAAGCAATCGGCAAGAAAGAAGTATTAAAAGTAATGTTTTGGTTTTCGAATATTCAATTGTTAGCCAGAGTTGGTGCCTTGCAGTTGACCGAGGACCTTTAGGTTTTTGTATGGACTGAGGTCTCGCCGCCACATATCTTGAGAAAGTGTGAAAAGTGTTAATATGTAGTAAAAACGGAAGAAAATCACCCGTTTCGTCGTTTGTTTCGTAATGACGTATGATTGATCGTCACAATCGTCGCCCTTCTCTCAGAAACGTTTACATTTATCGGCTGGAAACTTACGGCTTGTGCTGAGGTTTTCGATGGCACTACAAGCAACAAAACAGAGCCTTCTAAGTTGAAGCAATCGGCAAGAAAGAAGTAGTAAAATTAATGTTTTGATTTTCGAAAATTTAATTATTAGACTTAGTTAGTGCCTTGCAATTGACCGAGGACCTTGAGGTTTATCATGAACTGAGGTCTCGCCGCCACAAAGCTTGAGAAAATGTGAAAAGTGTTAATATGTAGTAAAAACGGAAGAAAATCTCCCGTTTCGTCTTTTGTTTCGTAATGACGTAATGACTGATCGTTACAATTGTTGCCCTTCTCTCAGAAACGTTTACATTTATCGTTTGGAAACTTACGCCATGTGCTGAGGTATTCGATGGCACCACAAGCAACATGACAGAGCATTCTAAGTTGAAGCAATCGGCAAGAAAGAGGTAGTAAAAGTAATGTTTTGGTTTTCGAAAATTCAATTATTAGCCGGAGTTAGAGCCTTGCAGTTTACCGAGGACCTTGAGGTTTTGCATGAACTGAGGTCTCGCCGCCACAGAATTTGAGAAACTGTGAGAAGTGTTAATACGTAGTATAAACGGAAGAAAAACTCCCGTTTCGTCTTTTGTTTCGTAATGTCGTAATGACTGATCGTCACAATTGTCGCCCTTCTCTCAGAAACGTTTACATTTATCGTTTGGAAACTTACGCCATGTGCTGAGGTATTCGATGGCACTACAAGCAACAAAACAGAGCCTTCCAAGTTGAAGCAATTGGCAAGAAAGAAGTAGTAAAATTAATGTTTTGGTGTTCGAAAATTCAATTATTAGCCGGAGTTAATGGCTTGCAGTTGACCGAGGACTTTGAGGTTTTGCATGAACTGAGGTCTCGCCGCCACAGAGCTTGAGAAAGTGTGAAAAGTGTTAATATGTGGTAAAAACGGAAAAAATCTCCCGTTTCGTCTTTTGTTTCGTAATGACGTAATGACTGATCGTCACAATTGTCGCCCTTCTATCAGATACGCTTACATTTATCGTTTGGAAACTTACGCCGTGTGCTGAGGTATTCGACGGCACTACAAGCAACAAAACAGAGCCTTCTAAGTTGAAGCAATCGGCAAGAAAGAAGTATTAAAAGTAATGTTTTGGTTTTCGAATATTCAATTGTTAGCCAGAGTTGGTGCCTTGCAGTTGACCGAGGACCTTTAGGTTTTTGTATGAACTGAGGTCTCGCCGCCACAGAGCTTGAGAAAGTGTGAAAAGGGTTAATATGTAGTAAAAACGGAAGAAAATCACCCGTTTCGTCATTTGTTTCGTAATGACGTATGACTGATCGTCACAATTGTCGCCCTTCTCTCAGAAACGTTTACGTTTATCGTTTGGAAACTTACGGCTTGTGCTGAGGTTTTCGATGGCACTACAAGCAACAAAACAGAGCCTTCTAAGTTGAAGCAATCGGCAAGAAAGAAGTAGTAAAATTAATGCTTTGATTTTCGAAAATTTAATTATTAGACGGAGTTAGTGCCTTGCAATTGACCGAGGACCTTGAGGTTTAGCATGAACTGAGGTCTCGCCGCCACAAAGCTTGAGAAAATGTGAAAAGTGTTAATATGTAGTAAAAACGGAAGAAAATCTCCCGTTTCGTCTTTTGTTTCGTAATGACGTAATGACTGATCGTCACAATTGTCGCCCTTCTCTCAGAAACGTTTACATTTATCCTTTGGAAATTTACGACGTGTGCTGACGTATTCGATGGCACTACAAGCAACAAAACAGAGCCTTCTAAGTTGAAGCAATTGGCAAGAAAGAAGTAGTAAAATTAATGTTTTGGTTTTCGAAAATTCAATTATTAGCCGGAGTTAGTGCCTTGCAGTTGACCGAGGACCTTGAGGTTTTGCATGAACTGAGGTCTCGCCGCCACAGAGCTTGAGAAAGTGTGAAAAGTGTTAATATGTAGTAAAAACGGAAGAAAATCTTCCGTTTCGTCTTTTGTTTCGTAATGACGTAATGACTGATCGTCACAATTGTCGCCCTTCTCTCAGATACGTTTACATTTATCATTTGGAAACTTACGCCGTGTGCTGAGGTATTCGATGGCACTACAAGCAACAAAACAGAGCCTCCTAAGTTGAAGCAATCGGCAAGAAAGAAGTAGTAAATTTAATGTTTTGGACTTCGAAAATTCAATTATTAGCCGGAGTTAGTGCCTTGCAGTTGACCGAGGACCTTGAGGTTTTGCATGAACTGAGGTCTCGCCGCCACACAGCTTGAGAAAGTGTGAAAAGTGTTAATATGTAGTAAAATCGGAAGAAAATCTCCCGTTTCGTCTTTTGTTTCGTAATGACGAAATGACTGATTGTCACAACTGTCGCCCTTCTTTCAGAAACGTTTACATTTATCGTTTGGAAACATACGCCGTGTGCTGAGGTACTCGATGGCCCTACAAGCAACAACACAGGGCCATCTAAGTTGAAGCAATCGGCAAGAAAGAAGTAGTAAATTTAATGTTTTGGATTTCGAAAATTCAATTATTATCCGGGGTTAGTGCCTTGCAGTTGACCGAGGACCTTAAGGTTTTGCATGAACTGAGGTCTCGCCGCCACAGAGCTTGAGAAAGTGTGAAAAGTGTCAATATGTAGTAAAAACGGAAGAAAATCTCCCGTTTCGTCTTTTGTTTCGTAATGACGTAATGACTGATCGTCACAATTGTCACCCTTCTCTCAGAAACGTTTACATTTATCGTTTGGAAACTTACGGCGGGTGCTGAGGTTTTCGATGGCACTACAAGCAACAAAACAGAACCTTCTAAGTTGAAGCAATCGGCAAGAAAGAAGTAGTAAAATTAATGTTTTGGTTTTCGAAAATTCAATTATTAGCCGGAGTTAATGCCTTGCAGTTGACCGAGGACCTTGAGGTTTTGCATGAACTGAGGTCTCGCCGCCACAGAGCTTGAGAAAGTGTGAAAAGTGTTAATATGTAGTAAAAACGGAAGAAAATCTCCCGTTTAGTCTTTTGTTTCGTAATGACGTAATGACAGATCGTCACAATTGTCGCCCTTCTCTCAGATACGCTTACATTTATCGTTTGGAAACTTACGCCGTGTGCTGAGGTATTCGATGGCACTACAAGCAACAAAACAGAGCCTTCTAAGTTGAAGCAATCGGCAAGAAAGAAGTATTAAAAGTAATGTTTTGGTTTTCGAATATTCAATTGTTAGCCAGAGTTGGTGCCTTGCAGTTGACCGAGGACCTTTAGGTTTTTGTATGAACTGAGGTCTCGCCGCCACAGAGCTTGAGAAAGTGTGAAAAGGGTTAATATGTAGTAAAAACGGAAGAAAATCACCCGTTTCGTCATTTGTTTCGTAATGACGTATGACTGATCGTCACAATCGTCGCCCTTCTCTCAGAAACGTTTACATTTATCGTTTGGAAACTTACGGCTTGTGCTGAGGTTTTCGATGGCACTACAAGCAACAAAACAGAGCCTTCTAAGTTGAAGCAATCGGCAAGAAAGAAGTAGTAAAATTAATGTTTTGATTTTCGAAAATTTAATTATTAGACTTAGTTAGTGCCTTGCAATTGACCGTGGACCTTGAGGTTTATCATGAACTGAGGTCTCGCCGCCACAAAGCTTGAGTAAATGTGAAAAGTGTTAATATGTAGTAAAAACGGAAGAAAATCTCCCGTTTCGTCTTTTGTTCCGTAATGACGTAATGACTGATCGTCACAATTGTCGCCCTTCTCTCAGAAACGTTTACATTTATCCTTTGGAAATTTACGACGTGTGCTGACGTATTCGATGGCACTGCAAGCAACAAAACAGAGCCTTCTAAGTTGAAGCAATTGGCAAGAAAGAAGTAGTAAAATTAATGTTTTGATTTTCGAAAATTCAATTATTAGCCGGAGTTAGTGCCTTGCAGTTGACCGAGGACCTTGAGGTTTTGCATGAACTGAGGTTTCGCCGCCAAATAGCTTGAGAAAGTGTGAAAAGTGTTAATATGTAGTAAAAACGGAAGAATATCTTCCGTTTCGTCTTTTGTTTCGTAATGACGTAATGACTGATCGTCACAATTGTCGCCCTTCTCTCAGATACGTTTACATTTATCATTTGGAAACTTACGCCGTGTGCTGAGGTATTCGATGGCACTACAAGCAACAAAACAGAGCCTCCTAAGTTGAAGCAATCGGCAAGAAAGAAGTAGTAAATTTAATGTTTTGGATTTCGAAAATTCAATTATTAGCCGGAGTTAGTGCCTTGCAGTTGACCGAGGACCTTCAGGTTTTGCATGAACTGAGGTCTCGCCGCCACAGAGCTTGAGAAAGTGTGAAAAGTGTTAATATGTAGTAAAATTGGAAGAAAATCTCCCGTTTCGTCTTTTGTTTCGTAATGACGAAATGGCTGATTGTCACAACTGTCGCCCTTCTCTCAGAAACGTTTACATTTATCGTTTGGAAACTTACGGCGTGTGCTGAGGTACTCGATGGCCCTACAAGCAACAAAACAGGGCCATCTAAGTTGAAGCAATCGGCAAGAAAGAAGTAGTAAATTTAAAGTTTTAGATTTCGAAAATTCAATTATTAGCCGGGGTTAGTGCCTTGCAGTCGACCGAGGACCTTAAGGTTTTGCATGAACTGAGGTCTCGCCGCCACAGAGCTTGAGAAAGTGTGAAAAGTGTCAATATGTAGTAAAAACGGAAGAAAATCTCCCGTTTCGTCTTTTGTTTCGTAATGACGTAATGACTGATCGTCACAATCGTTGCCCTTCTCTCAGAAACGTTTACATTTATCGTTTGGAAACTTACGCCATGTGCTGAGGTATTCGATGGCACCACAAGCAACATGACAGAGCATTCTAAGTTGAAGCAATCGGCAAGAAAGAGGTAGTAAAAGTAATGTTTTGATTTTCGAAAATTCAATTATTAGCCGGAGTTAGAGCCTTGCAGTTTACCGAGGACATTGAGGTTTTGCATGAACTGAGGTCTCGCCGCCACAGAATTTGAGAAACTGTGAAAAGTGTTAATATGTAGTATAAACGGAAGAAAAACTCCCGTTTCGTCTTTTGTTTCGTAATGACGTAATGACTGATCGTCACAATTGTCGCCCTTCTCTGAGAAACGTTTACATTTATCGTTTGGAAACTTACGCCATGTGCTGAGGTATTCGATGGCACTACAAGCAACAAAACAGAGCCTTCCAAGTTGAAGCAATTGGCAAGAAAGAAGTAGTAAAATTAATGTTTTGGTTGTCGAAAATTCAATTATTAGCCGGAGTTAATGCCTTGCAGTTGACCGAGGACTTTGAGGTTTTGCATGAACTGAGGTCTCGCCGCCACAGAGCTTGAGAAAGTGTGAAAAGTGTTAATATGTGGTAAAAACGGAAAAAATCTCCCGTTTCGTCTTTTGTTTCGTAATGACGTAATGACTGATCGTCACAATTGTCGCCCTTCTCTCAGATACGCTTACGTTTATCGTTTGGA